>NW_007256165.1:593774-610234 GCF_000164805.1 Carlito syrichta | reverse complement strand
GAAGGCTGAGGCGGAAGGATCGCTGGAGCCAGCAGGTCGAGGCTGCGGTGGCCGGGAGTGGCCACTGCACTCCAGTCTGGGTGACAGAGTGAGACTCCAACTCGGAAAAAAAAAAATGCATGTTTAAACTTTTATAGCAAAATACAGTTTTCTTATGGTACGTCTTAGTAGAGCGATGTTAGAAATGTCTCCACTTCAGGAATTTAGTCTTTCAAGGATTCTTGGCCCCATTTGAAAGTCTAATGGACAATGCAGAGCTTCTCCCCAGACAAATGCACATAATTGATCGTATATCATTTTAGTATTCACAAACCCCAAGCAGAGTATCTGCCCTGAAGTCAACAAGACCATGTATGATACACTTACCTTGCATTATTTTAGAATTTTCCACTGTGTCATATGAACAAAGATGTGTCAGAAGAAGTTCCCACCCTATGATACCTTTCATGGCAATTTCATTCTTCTTGCTGTGAAAATAATCCCAACAATCACCACCACATGAAAAATCCTTGCCATCATTGATTGATAAAGTGGTGGTCCAAAGTGTCCCCTTTTGAATTTGCTCCACAGTTTTCACCCTTGGGTGTCAAACACAGGATACCCACAATCAACACTTACTGGTCAGAAGTTATCACTGAGTGGGGACTGGGCCTGAGTGAGCGGCCAGCCCCATCCTCAGTTACCCAGGCCAACGAATATTTTATCAAATGGATTTTTTTTTGCTTTGGTTAAGATTCTATCTATCTATCTATCTATCTATCTATCTATCTATCTATCTGTCTGTCTGTCTGTCTATCTGTCTATCTCTGTATCTCTCTATCTCTCTATCTATCATCTATCATCTATCTATTTATGTTGGTGTCTGGCTGTGATGTCCAGGCTGAAGTGCAGTGGCACAATCATGGCTCACTGCAGCTTCAACCTCCTGGGCTCAGGTGATCCTTTCACTTCAGCCTTTCAGTAGCTGGGACTATAGTTGTGTGCCACCACGCACAGCTAATTTTTTATTTTTTGTAGAGATAAGGGCTCTCTATGTAACCCAGGCTGGGCTTGAACTCCTGGGCTCAAGCAAACCTCTCATCTCAGTCTCTTGAAGAGCTAGGATTACAGGTGTGAGCCACAACGCTCAGTAAGATATATTTTTTTAAAGTGCCATGGTAGCAGTTACAAAAGCAGTAGAAATATTTTATTCTACTTACAAGCACAAACAACCACATGGTTTAAGTATAATAAACAAGTACCATCAACAAGTAACACCCTCAGGAATCAAGTGCTGAGAGGAGACATCTGTATTAGACTCTGGTGCACCATGCAGTCAACTTCCCCAAGTTCAATTGCCTAGAAAAAAAAGTCCAATGTCCACCTCATCTCAGGGAGTGACCCAACCCCTTCTGGAAAAACACCAACTTGGAACAGCAGTCGTTTCTCCTTTCCCTCCACATTCAGTTACTGAAGCTGGAAGTCACTTTCCTGTTAAAATAATAATGATGATACCAATGATGAGTGTTTGCACCATTTTTAACTTTGCAAAGCTCTTTCATTTTGTGTTAGTCTAGCATTTCAATTATGTTGCCAGAAAAAATAAAGTGGGCCAGAAGATCTTACTTTACTCCATCCCACAGCCCACCTCCAACATAGTCCCTGATACACAAAAACTACCAACTTGAGGGAGTCTGAATTGGTGCTGAGTCATGGGAGCCAGTGCTGAGTATGGCCTTGTTGGTGGGGAGCTCTGATGTTTGTGAAATGATCCCCCACTAGGGACGTGAGTAAGCTCTTCCTAGACACTCAGTGCTGAGGTCAGAGGTTGAATGAAAAAGACAGCAGTTTTGAAAAGGCTTAGAAATTCCAAGCAGAGCAGAGTTCATAAGAGAAGCTAGCCTTATCAGAAGAATTGGCTCTCTTTTTGGAGACTCATGTCACTAAGAATCTGAAGGCAAAGAGAAACTTTGGATGAGTAACATTTTTATTTTGGATTTTAATTTAAATATTGCAATGATGTTTTTAAAATAAACCAGCCTCATCAAAATAACAGAAGTGAGAGATTAGCTTTCTATGGTGGAAATTGCTTCCACTTGTGACTGGGTAACTAAATTAATTGGTTAACAAGAGAGTCAATTTGGTCATTGGTTTTGCTTTGTTTCTTTTTTCTTTAATTCACCATTTATTGATTCTAATCCTGCATTCATACCATCTATAGATGCTTAATATGAAAGATACATAGTAGAACCTTCAGAGAGTTTAACATTTCACAGGCTCAGAGAATGTTCGTTTTAATACACTTAAGACATTTGTTTCCAGAAAGAAGAAGCTGGAGGATGACCATGTAAACCCCATCATCTATTCAAGAGAGGAAAATGTCCTATTGTTTGCATGTCAACAGTTTCATTGTTGATCATAAGGTGTTCTATACAAATTCGGTTTCCAGGGAGGCAGCATGAAAAACATTTCGACTGGGACCCAAAAGAACTGAGCTCTAGGCCCATTGTAGCCTCTAATGAACTCTTGGATTTAGGCAAAAAAATTTCATTTCCCTGGGTCTCAGTTTCTTCTCACAGAATATGAGGGGCTTATGGTAGATGGCTAGAGGCTCAATGACATCACTCAAAAAACCTCACTCTCCTGCCTGAGAAAAGGAACTATTATTCAATCCTGAAGTTGTCTTGGAAAGGACCCAGTCATGGCACACTAGCAAATACACAAGCAAGTCCAACCCTGAGGAAACTGCTTCTCTCTTTTTTTACTAACCACCACTGGACCTTAAGGTAGTTATTAAAACCAATAAAAAGAACAGTCCTTCCTTGCCCTGGACATAAGGGCAAGTGGCTATGTGCAAAGCTACATAAAGGCCTTAATTAGTGTGAGTTCACACATGGGCTTCTTGCTAAGGGGCCTCTCTTAGCCACAAAGAACTTTCAAACGGTGAGGCTGCGTTCCAGTGTAGACGTTACTGACACAACACCAAGTGTGAGGAATCAATGTTGAAGGGGAACATTCAAGACTGCAGGGCAAAGTCCAGAAACCGTGGGGTGGGGCAGGACAGGACAGGGCATGGTAATGGGAAGGAGAGGAGCCACCCATATTAGTAATCTGAGGCAAATGAAGATTCCTATCAAACTATTGATAAGTGTGTGTCTGTGAAGAAATGTGGCTCAGCAGGGCTTCACACCCCAAGATATGATAAGCAGGGGGATACATACTGGGCACTCAGCTCCTTTGAAGGGGCAGGAGGAAGAATAAAAAGTGAGAAGAGAGAGCATGCAGGAACAAGACACTGTTTTGACTTAGTTTTCTGATTCTTTTATCTTAGCCCCGTTAGAAAACGATGTCTATCAGAGGAAAAGCAAATATAAAACGGACCTTTATAGAGAGGACATGCGGGCAAGGAATGATTTAAATTCTTCGCCAATTCCTCATGGGGTTTGGACACGTTGTCACTCTCATTAAATGAAAACGTAATGATAAATGCTCAGCAAAGATGAAAAAGAGAGTAATGTTTTAAAGTTGTGATCAAGAAGCAAGCAAGTTCTTTCCGTCAAAGGCCTAATCTCTCACGGCTTCATCACCAAGATGAGGCTTTCTCTCCCCAGAAGCTTTCATGTGCTTGGAAGAAAATAATTACTGTCAGAGCCACTTGGAGAATGACAAAAGAAACCCTTCCTTCTTATTTTATAGTCATGGATCATTTTAAACCCCAGATGGTATTTCTCGGTTTAATCACTCAACTTGGTTTCAATTGACTTTTAGTCACTTTTCTTAAAGACAGGAGTGTTAAAATTTTTTTCACAATTGGGAATATTCATTAGAATGTGCTGCAGACTCCAAATGCAATTTCAGAGAGGTTTGAACAATAGCAGCCTATTTTCATAAGTCTACTGTCCTCTGTTGAAGAGGAGAGAAGTTTGTCTGTTCAAGTTCAGGCCTGCCTGTTTAAAACTACCGAATTCTCTATGTGAAAGTCTCATCTGATAGGAGGCATTAAGACCATTTCTAAATGAACTAGGTCGAGGAAAAAGGGCAAAAACAAAAATAGATTCACACGAAACAGAGTTTGGGCTCTATTTTGTTGGATTCCTTCTGCAGAGAGTTTCCCACTGGATCTCCTGGGCTGCCTCTCCCTCCTTTGATGACTCTTAAACTAGCTCCAGGTGTAGGGAAATCCCTACAAGGCCTCAAATAAAGGTGGGGGTCGAGTGAGAGGTGAGGGACTGAAGTAGTCTATCTAAGCGTTCAGCGAGTTCTGTTTTCAATTTTCTAAACATCTCGCACAATGAAGATAGAGTTGATGTTACAGAATTTCATACTTGAGAGGGTTTCCAGCAGGAGGATATATCTGAACCCAAACCAAAAGGGAGTCAGGTGACTTTATAAGAAGCCATCATATCTAGAGGCCTGTTTTGTACACTGAATAGAGCTAATGCTAAAATGATTCCCCTGACCAGGTAGGTAATTTCTAGTGAGCTTAAAGGCTCAAAAATATCTTCAAGGAGGGTTTGATGGACAAAGGTATTAGCTTGAGAAGTGGACATTTTCCGGGAGCGGAGTAATTTGGTGTTAAGCCAGTTCCAGAAGCAAAGGTACAGGTCATGAAAGATCACTAGGCCTGACTTTCTGCTGAGAAGACAGGGAGTGGAAGGAGCAATAGACACCCATCCCACTGGAGGTGAGCCCCGTCAGATCTGGGCATTGTCCAATCAAATCAGAAAGACCTGGCAGGAATTCCCTGTTTCACTGAGCTCTGGGGAAGGAGATAACTTATTGCAGTGAAGGAGAATCCTGAGTGTTGGCATGAGAAAGATCTGAGCTTCTCTTTCAAACCCTCTTTTTGAGACTGCATGACTTTGGACAAGTTATTTAGTATCCTTTAAGCTTGGTGTCCTCATCTCCCAAATGATACTTCCTTCATAGGTGTGCAGGGTGCTTTAAGTGAGGTGAACCATATGGAAAGATGACCAAGTGCTCAAGGAATGGTAGTTGGGAGAATTATTAAGGTTATTAGGAAAGTGTTACATTTTTGGTTCTGTCCAAAACGCAGAGCAATGTGTTTGCAGCAAGACACAGCAAGACAGGGCAAGCAGGAAGGGATGAGGCCAGGACCTAGCATTAGAGCTGCCTGGCAGATCCAAACAGGTTCTGCTCCTCATGGGGGCTCTGTGAGGTGGACAAGACACTGACCAGGGTGTGGCAGTCCTTCACTCTTGATGCTGTTTAGCCTACAGGACAACACAGAGTCCCAGGTCTCCTGCCTTGGGCAAAGCAAGGATTCAGGACAATAGGATACACAGGACCACACACAGAGGTTTGGGCCTGCAAACGTTTGCTCCCAGGAGGTCTGACCACAGGCAGCAAACTCAGGCTGTCTATCTGACTCTACTGCAGAATTATTTAGCAAAGCTAATGGAATGAAATGTCTGCCGGGGATTCCAGCCTTTCTCTGTTTGACTAATATTGGAATCTGATCCCAGATTTGTGGTGATGAAGAATCAGATAAGCTCTTTATAGATAGCTTATGTGGTTGGGGTCAAGATGACAACTTCTGATAACACCCTGGTAACACAGAGTGTGTGTATGACTGTTTACAGCTGCAAGTCCCCTTGGTTCACATTGTCTGATTTGTTCCTCACCCCAACCTGTGTAGTGGGTAATAAGGCAAGTGTGATGATGATTCCCATTTTACAGATGAGGAAAGTAAGGTTGGCAGAAGTAATATGACTTGTACAAGGTCACACAACCAGAAGGCAGTGAGGTCTGGGCAAAAATTTAGTCCGAACTTAAATGTTCTACTTTCCCTACTAGATCCTTAAGTGTTTCACTTTCTTTCTAAACTGAAACTTGATCCTAGCGGACTTAGGCTTTTATCCTTAGAAGCAGACATTGAAATGGTATTTCCTATGCAAGGAAGCAGGCAACAGAGTTGGGGCTTTTGCTGCTCCACACTCACCTATCCCAGGTTAAGAGGAAACTAAACTTCCAGCTACTTCCTGTTCCCTTGGCAAATAAGTTCTAGTAACTAAAGAACAATGCTCTGGGGGAAAACAGACTAAAGGTGGGGGCTGATAGAAGGAAAAGCCAGACATAAGCTGGCCTCCAAACAACACTAGTAAATGAGACCTGAGGGAATATGGGCAAAACACCAGCTTCAGTGCTTATGAGGGCTTTGAAGCTCCTGCATCCCCATCACATAATGCTGGTCCTTGTCAAAACAAATCTTGGTCTTTGGGTTACATGAGCTAATCAAGTTCCTTTTTTGCACCAGTCAGTTTGCCTTGAGTTTTCTATAGTTCCTACAGGAGAAAAATACTGATGTACTCATAGGTAATTTCCTATAGATTTCTTGCTATGTGAACAAGTATGAAAACCTAATATGCTATCTAAAATGAGTGAATTTTCAGGCACTGACATATAAATATTCCCTTTAGCTTCAGACTCACTCTGCAGCATACTGTGCCATCTCCTCATTGTCACTTGTGTCCTCAAAGAATATGAGCATTATTCTAATTTCATAAGGATATAATTTGTTCCATGCCAGCCCAGATGATGCTCTACCCAGCCCTGTGGTTTTTGTTCTAACAACAGCCATAAGAACAATTTTTGTGGACTGATGACCAACAAGGTATCATTTTCAAAAAGTGAGATATGATTTACATGCAACCCATATAACCCCATTCCTAGTTACGAGGGGGCATTCACCCCAAAACAGAATTCATTTATAAAAAATGTGTATTTACTCTTACATGCTTAAACTTCAGTCACCTTCAAAATATTCTCTATTTGATGCGATATGCCTATTAAGATGCTTTTTCCACTGCTCAAGACAGTCTTGAACTTGTCACTCAAAAAAAAAGAAAAAAAGAACTTGTCAATTTGGATGCCTTTTAGTGCTTCTGCCAGTTTTGTGTCTCACCTCTTCCACAAAGGCAAAACATTTCCCTCTAAGGACTTTTTTCATTCAAAAAAACCAAAAAGAAGTCACTCAGGGTGAGATTGGGTGAGCAGGGAGGGAGGGTAAGGCAGAGGGTTCATGCTGTTTTTGGTCAAAAAACTGCTGAACAACTCAGCACCATGTGGGCTGGTGCACTTGTGAATCACCCATCATGTAATGAACAAACACATTGGAAGAATCTCAAAAAAAAAAATTATCTGAAGCCGAATGTAGCCTCTCACAACAACACTAACTGGTACACTGATGCCAGTGTTCCTAGAACACCTACCTTACCTAGCAGAAGAAGCCTGTACTACAAGGAACCTACCTTCCAAAAAATAATTTTGATTTTTTGGGGCCCCCTCATATTTACCTGAGAGAAATGAAAACATATGTCTATACAAGTAACTCTATATGAAGAATCACAGCAGCTTTATTCATAGTCACCCCAAACTGGAAACAACCAGAATGTCCATTGACAAGAGAATGAACAAGTTGAGACATATGCTTCCAGTGGAGCACTACTCAGTGATAAAAAAATGTTGATTCAGGCAACCGCATGGGCAAATCTCACAAGTATTACGCTGAGTGAAAGAAGCTAGACACAAGAAAACATAAGTCGTAAGTTGCCTAGTTCCATTTATTCAGAGTTTTAGAGCAGGGAAAGACTAATTTGTAGTGAGAGAAAGCAGATCCATAGTTACTTGGGGTGGTGTGTGGGGTCAGGGCATTGGCTGCAAAGAGGCACAGCAGATCTGTTTGGGAATGAGTGAAATGTTTTATATCTTGATTTAGGAGATGGTTCCCTAGGTGTATTCATGATCAAACTGTACATTTAAAACGTATGAATGTAAATAATACCTCACTAAAGCTGTTAGTTTTTTTTAACTAGGTTTTTAAATATTTATTTATTTATTTATTTATTTTTCAGTTGGAGTCTCACTTTGTCACCCAGGCTGAAGTACAGTGGCACACTCACGGCCACCCAGTGTTGACCTGCTGGACTCCGGCAATCCTTCTACCTCAGCTTCCAAGTAGCTGGAACTACAGGAGTGCACTACCACACCCAACTAATTTTTTTTTTTTTTTAACTGTAGAGATGAGGACTTGCCAAGTTGCCTGGGCTGGTCTCAAATCCACAGTCTCAGGCAATATACTCGCCTTGGCCTCCCAAAGTGCTGGGATTAGAGGCTGAGCCACCGAGCCCGGTTGGTTTTTTGGTTTTTATAGACAGGGACTCACTCTGTCACCCAGACTGCAGAGCAATGGCAATGGTACAGTCATAGTTCACTGCAGTAGCCAACTCCTGGGCTCAAGCAATCCTCCCACTTCAGTCTCCCAAGTAGCCGGGACTATAGGTGTGTGCCACCATGCCCAGCTAATGTAAGGTTTTGTTGTTGTTGTTTGTTTTTTAAGGTGAGGTATTTCCCTAGAGTTTGTTAAACTTCCTTTTAAAACTTAAAATGTTTAGGCCAGGCTTGGTGGCTCAGCCTGTAATCCCAGCAATTTGGGAGACTGAGGTGAGTGGATTGCCTGAGTCCGCGGGTTCGAGGCCAGCCCAAACAGCTTGGCGAGACCTCATCTTTACAATAAATTTTTAAAAAATTAGTCGGGGGTGGTAGTGCACACCTGTAGTTCCAGCTACTTGGAAGGCTGAGGCAGAAGGATTGCAGGATCCCAGCAGGTCGATGCTGGGGTGGGCCATGAGTGTACCACGGCACTCCAACCTGGGCAACAGAGTGAGACTCCAACTCAACAAAAAAAATAAAATAAAAAGACCAGGCTTGGTGGCTCAGCTTGTAATCCAGTACTTTGGGAGGTCTAGATGGTGGATTGCCTGAGCCCTCAGGTTTGAAAACAGCCCAGGCAACTTGGTGAGACCTCGTCTCTACAATAAATCAAAAAATTAGCCAGGCGTGGTAGCGTGCATCTGTAGTTCCGGCTACTTGGAAGGCTGAGGTGGAAGGATCGCCGGAGCCCAGCAGGTCTATACTGGGGTGGCCGTGAGTGTGCCACTGCACTCCAACTTGGGCGACAGAGTGAGACTCGACTCAAAAAATAAATAAATAAATAAATAAATAATAAAATAAAAACCTTACAATGTTTATATTTTAAATAACATCATCAAATTTAATGCTATAAATATTATAAGTAAATCATATTATAAAAATGCTGTGCTCCAACTACCCTCACAAATCCATTATACCTTCCCAAACATGTGCTTCTCATTTCTACCTTTGAATTTTCATTTTTGCATTCCTTCGACTTGGAATATACTGTTCCCTCTTTCCCCAGACAAAATCCCACATAGTATTCCATTCTTCCTTCATTCATTCAGCAAATATCTACTGAGTGCCAGACCCTGTGACCAGCAGTGGAGCTACAGAGATATATAAATCAGGGGTCCTGTCCTTTGGGGACAGATACTAGAAAATGGAGTTTTACCTGCACGCTCTTAGATTTATATTTCCAGCATTTTCTGGCTGATTGACCTTGTCAAAGACCACTGACCTGGAGGCTACAGTTCACTCCTTGACATTACCTAAAAGCAGGTTGGTTATTTCATGAGCATGTATTTTCCAGCCTCCCTAATGGTTCCATGTTCACGTTAAAGAAATGAAGGAGGTTAACAAGACAGTAGAAAGAGCTCTAGCAAACTGAAGGAAAACTGGGCTTAAATGCATTTCAATGATGAAACCATGATAGGATATGAAAATGTAAACACAAATGGAACAAGAGAATTCTCACAAAGTTATAATTGTCATGTCCCTCAGATGGGGCTTGAGGCCCACTCTGTCCTATCTTTACAATATATATATATATTTTTTGAGTTGGAGTCTCACTCCATCGCCCAGACTGGAGTGCAGTGGCACACTCCCGGCCACCTCAGCCTCGACCTGCTGGGCTCCGGTGATCCTTCCGCCTCAGCCTTCCAAGTAGCTGGAACTACAGGGGCGTGCTACCACACCCGGCTAATTTTTGATTTATTGTAGAAATGAGGTCTCACCAAGTTGCCCGGGCGGGTCTCAAACCTGTGGGCTCAGGCAATCCATGCACCTCGGCCTCCCAAAGTGCTGGGATTACAGGCTGAGCCATCGAGCCCGGCCGGTACATTATTATTAACTGAAGTTCATTTACTCAGATTTCCTTATTTTTCCCTCATTTCCTTTTCCTGTTCCAGGATCCCATCCAGGACACTACATTACATTTAGTCCTCCTGTCTGTTAGGCTCCTCTTAGCTGGGACAGATTCTCAGCCTTTTCCCTTGGTTTGGATGACATGGACAGTTTTGAGTACTGGGTAGATATATTTTGTAGAATGTCCCTGCTGGGATTTAGCTGATGTTTTAATGGTTAGCCTGGGGCTGTGGGGATTGGAGTGGAAAATCATAGAGGTGGAGTGCTGTTCTCATCACATCATGTTGGGGGGCATCTACCACCACCCTGGCTCAGGACTGTCGATGCTGACCTTGATCCCCTGGCTGAAGGAGTGTTTGTCAGGTGTTTCCTCTGTAACTTTACTCTTTTTTCCTCCCTTTCCATACAATACTCTTTGGAAAGAAATCACTATGTGCAGCCTCCACCTCCTCGAGGGCAGAGTATCTACATCAATTATTTGAAATTCTATGCACAGATTTGTATCTTCTTATACATTTATTCAATAATGTATTTGTCTCAGTATAGGCACATAGATAGTCATTTTATACTTTGGGATATTTACTATTCAGTAGTACTTTATTTTATTGTTCAAAGTGTTCCAGCATTGACTTTTGGAAGCTCTTCCCATTGGCTCCTGCGTCCCTTCAACAGACTCCTATAGTTGTGTGGGTAGGTGGGTGACAGAGGTGTTCGTAGCTCTTCCTTACTTTCAAGCATAATAGCACATGCCAAGATGATTATCTTGTTTATTTTCTGTTCTATCCTAGAATCAACCATTTCTCCACAGAGCCCTAGCTCCTTTATTGGGGTATGGTAATAGAAACTGAGATGTGGGTGCTAGGTATGCTTATTGATACTACAGTGTTAAATCACCTTATGAATAGAAAAAGTGTTTTCCTCAATCAAAATTCAAAAACTTTAAAATACTGTTAACTTAGAAAAATATTTTAGTGACTTTATCCACACATTTATACACTTTTTTGCTATATAAACTATAAATTTTAATTCAAAACCCTCAGAGATGGCCCTCAATGTAGACTAAAAATAATATGCATACACGGTCAATTTTTTAAATACAGAAAATCCTTAATGACTATCTAAATTCATAAATTTATTTTAGAATTCATATATTCAAAGTAAATTCAGGCCGGCATGGTAGTTCAAGCCTGTAATCCTAGCACTTTGGGAGGCTGAGGCAAGAGGATTGCTCGAGCTCAGGGGTTCAGAACAGCCTGGGCAAGTTGGTGAGATCTCATCTCTACAATAATAAAAATAAAAATAAATTAGTTGGGTGTGGTGGCTGCGCCTATGGTTCTAGCTACTTTGAAGGTTGAGGCAGAAGGATCACCTGAGTCCAGCAGATCGAGACTGCAGTGGCCGTGAGCATTCCACTGCACTCCAACCTGGGTGACAGAGTGAAGACTCCGACTCAAAAAAAAAAACAACAACAACAAAACGTAAATTCATAAATTCAAATGTTTGATCCAAAAAATTACTTTCAGATAAACCAATGTCTTGGTCAAAACGTCTTGCCTCAGAAAGCATATTCTGGGTCTAATGAGCTAACTCCCTTATAAGTATTTATTCCTCCTGTCCCCCTCTGGCTTCTAGTCATTGAGAAAAAAATCAGTTTAATAGCTTTGGATTTGGCCACAAGAAGGCCCAGACCATCTGTTTGTGAGTTTTTCTTCATCTCCATTTAGAATTAGTGGGGAAAGTGTTAGGGTAAAAAGGTTGTTTAAGAGCATTATTTTCTCTCTCTTGGGAAGTGAAAGTTCCTTCCTCTAAACCTTGTTACTAAATTGTTCTTTCCACAAACCCTTCTGACAATGAGTATCTGCAGATTACTCCCACCCATTGCCAAAAAGCCCAGCGTCTATACTCAAGACTTCAAGTTCTTTGCAAATTTGGGGATGATGCTCATCAAACAGAAGAGGCTGTTTCCATGCTGGAATGAATCATATAATGGTCACTTCTAAGTCTTGGCATTCTGTCCTTCTCTCTCTCTCTCTCTCTCTCTCTCTCTCTCTCTCTCTCTGATGAAATATATGAAATACAATGAGGCAAAAGTGGAATCAGTGATTTTTTTAGCAAACAAAAGCCAACATCAAATTTTAGATCAATTTGTTATACTAATTGTCTTCCAGCTCAACCAAAGAGTTCAGTATTAAATTTTGACCAAACTTTGAAAGTAACTAGGCCCTATCAATCACATTTATAATGGAGATGTTTTTTCACACACATCTTTTTTTTATTATTATAAAGACGTGGGGTACAATTCAGGGTTAAGTATACAAACGTTGATTATGCAGGTACCCTTGTTTCACACACATCTTATCTTCACTTTAGTATTTCACTTGGACTTTTGATGAATTTGGCTTGAACTAGATGGGTAGATAGTTTTTCTCAAGATATTACCTGTAGCTTTCCTTAGCATAGATTATGTGACATTTTTATTACTTCTGCCATTGAACAAAAGCAGTTTTTTCATTTTCATTTATGGTAGGTTTGGTAAATGTCAAATTCCTTGTTAAAGAGTCAGAGTTGACATTCCAAAAGCCAAAAGATGGTATAAATAATATTCTAGTATATACAACTAGAGTTGGAATAATTTCAATCAGTTTCTCCCACTCCCCACAAAATCAAGGTAACCTACTTTTCAAATAATTATTTGAAAGGAAGACATCAAAGCGCAGTAAGAAAAAAGAAAGACACATGATATTCCAAAATGTGATATCTCTATCTCTAATTCAAATATAAAGAACATGAACATGTAGATAAAACCAGTGTGAAATCCATTTGGTTTGACTTGTACACTTACAGTTAATTAACCCTGACACCAATTTCTTGGAATTAATTTGTACAGAATTGTGAAAGATTTAAAATTAGGTTTCTATCAATTTTAGAGGTAAGCTAAAATATTTTTCTCCTGTTCTCTCTAAGGAAATAAAATTGTTCAAGTATATTGGTGATTAGATTATGATTTTCATTTCCTTTACTTTTTTAATTTTTGGAAACTTTAGACTAGTAAATTATTTAACTTGTTTTCAAAGAAACATGGAATGCCTCGCTTATTTATGGAGATAGTGAGTTCTGCATATTAACATAAATTTAAAGTCACAAATTCAGATGCTGTTGGGGGCATCTGACACACGCAAGAGGTGTGTGCCAGGCAGGGTGTGTGAAAGCAAGTTGGAGAACACCTGCCCATTTATTGCATTCCAAGAAAGCACAGTCATGCAGACATGGGGCATCAAATGTGCCAGGGTTTCTGCTATATTCACAGAAGCCCAAAACACGTTTTTTTCCTAAATTCTCAATCTCCCAATTGTGAAATGTTAGCAATTATTTTTCTGAAGATATTGCCTCTGGTTTGTGAGCTGCATTTGGCCTACAAGTCAAATCTGCTAGCCAATACTGCCCACAAGACATTCCCGTTGGGAGCTAGTCCAGTAGCCACAGTAGCTTAAGATAAGAAATATAATTGTCAAATTTACTTGAATTCTCATGGTGGCTGATCTGAGCACTATGTTTCAGAGATAGAACAGATATGAAAAGGTTGCTTGGTGACTTAAGAATCAAAGTAAACAGAGTCCTATGATCTTGATAGATAGCGTCATCAGGTGATTGCATGTGCAGGCACTGTTTAAGCCACCAAGGAATACGACTGAGTACAAGGTACCTACCCCGCAAAGGGCTGACATTCTGGAGGTAAGAGGGAGTAAATAAGTAAACAAAGTAACGGTAGCTACCATGCAGAAAATTAGAAAGAATAATTTGATAGCAGGTGTCTGACTGGGAAGTCCAGGCTTCCTTATACTGTACTTGCCAGTGGACCTAAAAACTCATCCCAAAGGCCGTCAGAGTGTCAATTTCTTCCTCTTTGTTCTGGTCATGAGGTCACATGAGGGGTATGTTTTAATGTATTCACATGAGGGGTATGTTTTAATAAATTAAAGACCAATTTATTTTAAATTAGTTACATTTTATCTTCTTGACTACATTTGGTGGAAATGTTGATCCAAGAGGGACTTAGGGAAACCTCTAATCTAATCAACAACTTAATTACAATGCCTGGGTCAGTGCTACAGATGGCTAATTCCAAATATCTTATGTTGATTCTTTTTAGCTTCAATTTTAGAAGGCACCCTTTTCCAGTATGTCCTCAAATTCTGGGAATATACCAGTTGAGGATTTTTAACACCTCTTGGGAACAAGGATGAATAACATCTCCACAATGAAATTCCTTTCCCAGGGCCAGTGCTTCTCCCACCTAAAAATTCACATTTACAAATATCTTTTTAAACTTCTCCCTAAGGTTTTGTTATCTGCCCCTGTATGATGAAATGGAGAAATCCTGAATGTCCAGTAAGAAGATCTGGGTTCAAAATCAGCTGTCTGGCTCTGCAGTGGGCCGGCTCTGTAACGTGGTATTCAGTCACCCAATTCTCACTGCTTCATCTTGAGAGACCACCTCTTGAGGCCCTGAATGTGAGGACTGAGAGCGTGAATTGAAAGCCAACTCTGAAACATTCACTACAACTGCTACTGTGATTGGAATGGCCACTAAGGTCATTAGCAGTGCATGTTTTGCCATGGGTTAGAAGAAAACAAATGGGTCCTTGTCAGTGGGGGAAAGAAGGCAGAGCCAAACACAAAGCAGACCTCTTCTGGAAAAGTCAGCCTCCGAAGAGGAAATAAATAAGATCTGTAAAGCCATGTTAAAATTTAAAAAGAGAAATGCTGATGGTATATAACAGTAAGAGCAGTAGTAGTAACAATAAATGACTGACATTCATTGAACTCTTGCTGTGTGCGCCAGGCATGGGGTCATCCCTTTGCATATATTATTTTTTCAAATGGGGGAAGGGGAGGAAAGGAAAAAGTAAGCTAATAAATAACATAAAGTTGGAAAGAAATCATTACCACCTACGAAATGTGCACTGTCACACCCAAAAGCTCTTTCAATAGGTCCAGGTTTTGAGACCCATTTCTCAGAGCCTTGGTGTCTTCTGCAGCCCTGTGGGCCCCTTCCGCCCATTGTTATCTAATCTTCCCTCCTCAGCCACGCAGGAAAGTCCACAACCTCCCTGTCTCCCAGGGCCTGGACCCTTGGCCCTTCAGAAATAGTCCTCTTGTATGTGAGTATTTTGTGCAGTAGGCACATGCTTCCCCTAACACGGAACTGCAGGCTGAAAATGTATTCCACTAAATTATACAGCGGTTAGCTGAGCACACAAAGTAAATGCAAAATAATACATTCAATATGTGTAGCTTAGAGCTTTTGGAAAGCAACAGCGTTTCTTTCACATTTCTTTTTTGCCTCAAATACGACTAGAAATGGATTGCTCCATTTAAGACTTCCATTAATAAACTTCTCAGAATATGAAATGTCTCCAGCACGAGGGGACGCTGGGGTGAAAGGTGCCGGATAATTCTCATTGGTGCCAGGCGCAGGGTGCAGGAGGAAATATGCTAATACAGCCCTTTGCCGCAGGGCTGGTGTTATTTATATAGCGCTGGCTGGGCAAGGCTGGCGCTGGAGCAGGGGAAAGGAGGGAGAGGTCTGTCTCGTGTGAGAGTGTAGATGTGTGCGCCTGTGCACATGGCGTTCCAAACGTGAATTCAAGATCTTGGGGGAGGGGGTGGGGATGCCATCACCTTAACGATGATTGTATATAGCTTGTGCCCCGAGATCTATCCTTCTAGCATCGTGCTTACATATCATTCACTTAGGAGTAGGGGAAGAAACGGCGATCTGGAAGTGGGTGCTGCGGTCGGTCGCGGTTGACCGGACGCTGCGGGGGCCTGGCGACCTGAAATTAGCAAACGCGTCTCCTTGACCCTGTTCCGCGGACACAAAAATCAACCTTATCCGCGCCTCGGAAAAGCGCAGAGGGCCGTTCTCCAACGCCAGAGACCCTCGGACTCGGGGCTGGAAGTGCGGTGTGGGCACTGGGCAGCCGGGCAGCCGGGCACCTCTGAAGCTACAGAGGTCATGGAGACCGGGCGCACCTGGGGTGGGTGGCGGCCCCGCGCGGCTGCGGGAGACGACCCTCGAAGACGACTCTGTCCGCACGCTCCCTGCGCTCGCCGACTCCGCCGGGACCCCCGCCGGCCCACGCCCCCTGCTCCGCGCACCTCCTCCTTTCCTGCCCCGCCCTGCGCGCCGCGGTGAACGGCGGGGGATCCTCCAGCCGGGCGGGCCGGGGGTGTCCCATTTCCCCCGCCCTCCTCCGGTGGATCCCGGACGGCGGCGCGTCCCGGCTGAAGGGGGCGCTCGCGCGCAGGAGCAGAGCGCAGCAGGTGCCGCGGTTACCTCCACCTCGGCGGGGGGAGAGGGGGCGGGCCGGGGGGCAGGCGAGGAGGAGGAGGAGGAG
>NW_007256165.1:587014-593071 GCF_000164805.1 Carlito syrichta | reverse complement strand
CCCGAGCCTCCTGCTGCTGGACTACGATGGGTCGGTGCTGCCCTTTCTCGGGGGCCTGGGCGGGGGCTACCAGAAGACCCTCGTGCTGCTCACCTGGATCCCGGCGCTGTTCATCGGCTTCAGCCAGTTCTCGGACTCGTTCCTCTTGGACCAGCCCCACTTCTGGTGCCGCGGGGCCGGCAAGGGCGCTGAGCCGGCCGGGGTCACCGTCGCCGGCCGCTGGGGCGACGCGGGCAACTGGACCGGCTCTCCGACCTCCCCCTTCGCCGCCGCCCCCTGGGAGGCTGCGGGCAACCGGAGCAACAGCAACGGCACGGACGGAGGCGACACGCCACCCCTGCCATCCCCTCCGGACAAGGGGGACAACGCCTCCAATTGTGACTGCCACGCGTGGGACTACGGCATCCGCACCGGCCTCGTCCAGAACGTGGTCAGCAAGGTAAGGGCCGCGACCGTCCCGGCCCCGCGTCATTCTCATGAGCCCTCTACCCCACTCGGCCACCTGAGCCAGCGGGGGACCCGAAATCCCCAGAACGGTGCGGGTATGTGTGTGCATGCATTCCGCACTGGCTTTTCTCAGGTTCGCTAAGTGAGATGCCTTTACTTGGGTGTGAAGCGGGACTTTTGGCCGCCTCTACGGTGACACTCCATCCCGACTCTAAAGGGGCTCCATAGCCTTTCCTAGTTGGCACCCAAACTCCTGGCCCAGTACACGCATGGGAAGAGCGCCCCTCCTCCACCCTTGGGGAGAGGCCTGATCTGTCACCAGCCACCGTGGAGGACTCGCCTCGCACCAGGTTTGTGGTTGGAGCCAGGACCAGGTCTCAGCGCTGCCTGGTTGGCCGTCCCTGTGCCTGCCACAGATCTCAGCCATCCCGCGTGCGGTTTGGACAGGCTAAAGGCGACTGAAGAATTCCAGTGAGGGAAAGAGAAGCAAAGGAGTTTCATGATAGTGCCCCCACCCCACCTCCACAGTGTTCAGTCCTCCTCAGAGATATTTGCCTTTATATATTGCCACCCCTGTGTTCCCTCCAGTGTTTCTTCGGGTCTTCAGTCAGCATCGCTGGAGTGTAGGAAGGAGTTTGGACCCACCCTGCTATTTTTCAAGGCTGCTGTGGGCTGAGGCCTGGAGACCCTAGTGAGCTTTAGCTGAGCATCCATTCACCTGGTCCTCCAAGTCCAGGTGGCTTCCTTGGGGAGGAAGTGCACTATGTGGAGTGTAGCAGGCTTCCTGAGTGAGGTGTGGAGGCCTAGACACGGAGAATGGGCCGTGGGCGACACTCGACGCCCTAGACATCCATCACGTTATGATTTTCTTAACATACAGGAGATATTGTATACCAGCTTGCTGAGCAGTTTTTGTTTTTTGCCCCTTCTGTGTTTTAAATAACGAATTCACATTTCAGAGTGAATGTAGACTGCTCCCCCCCACACACACTTCTGTACAGATCTGGGCTGAATTTGAAATGCTTTGTCTGAATGTGAGAATGAGATCTGGCATTTTATTATAGCCACTGTGTATGTATTCCTCCCCCTCCCCCAAATGTGTGCTGGTAAACAGTTGTAGCTCACGGATGTGTAAGACGAAACTCTTACATCATCACAGCCATTATTTTCATCTTGTACCAACCTGGCCAGAAATGCTTTGTCCTGTGGGAACTGTCTGGCTGAGCTGTCCCTACTGCCCTGCAAGGTAACGGGGCAGGTCCTTCAAGCTTGGTCCACCTTGATCCCAACCTCCCCCGCTGCCTGCCCCCAGCAACTCCCCAAACAGCCTCCCCTTTCCAGAGATATTCCTATGACTGCTTTCCATGCATGGAGGGTAATTTTTCTTTTTGGCTTAGCAGCACAGAAAAGTTCAGAACAATGGCTATTTAAATCGCCATGTATGTCTGGCAGACTAAGGATTTGGCAACATTTCCAAGTATTTTAAGCCCCTTTCTAGAGCAGAGGAAGAATAGTAGATCAGAGTGAGTATGAGTGAAGAGGGCTCTGTTCTGGGGTCAAGGGAGAGGCAAACTTGAAAGTGAGGGGTGGGATGGGGTGCCAGTGCCCTAGCGGCGGGGACCTGAGAAACAGTTATTCACACTCAGCTATGCATGGTAGGAGGAGAGAACCAAAATAGTTCTTGAAAACAGGCTTATTGGAGAGCTGGGCAGTTTTTCTAAATTAGCATCTAGAGGGGTACAGACAGCACTATCATGTGTGGCATGTTTTGGGGGGTGCTTGGTGACATGTTGCAGTTACTGAGCAAGACAGAGAGGGTGAGTCCTGGGAACAAGGACAAGAGACACATTTTCTTATACTACAGTAAAGACTAGAAAGGACATGTTGATTTTTGTGGACAAAAAAAGATCTAAATAAAGGACTTTCTTCCCCAGTGTTCTTTGTGTTTAAATCACATAACAAATGCTTTAAAGAGCTTTTCAAGCACATTTTGGCACATTCCAAGACAGGCTGTGTGTGTGTGTGTGTGTGTGTGTGTGTGTGTGTGTGTGTGCGTGCGCGCACGCGCGCGCGCGCCCACACTAGCTGAGTCTTTTGGATACTGTATCAGATGTACAAATGTGGAATGTATACCATGATGGGTGCAGGAGTTCTAGGGACCAGGTCCTTGTCAGCTTGGTTCCCAAGTAGAAGGAGAAGTAGAAGGTATCGGTTTCTGACAGCAGATAAAAGTTCAGGTTCTGAGAAGGTGCCTTTTGTATCCTCTTTCCCACTTCATACTATGATCATCCCTTTGTGAATAAGCCTCACAGAGTGTCTTATTCACTCAGTACGTAGCCTTTACTCAGCCTGTCTCCTTTACCGTGTATTCTGTCCCTGGGTGCTAGGTGGGGAGCAGGAGACTAAAGAGCCCCAGACACAGTTCCTGGCCTCTTTCTTATTCAGCTGCTGCTATCATAGCACCTACCTACACAAGTGAAATCACCCAGCCAGTTAGAATCCCAGGTCATCGTTGTTAAAAGGGATCTTAGGGCAGATGAGCCTTTTCTCCCTTCTAAACGATGGGGGGGGGTTGCAAAAAAATCCCCGATTTCTCCACTTAACACATGTATTTCTTTAGCATGGCACCCAGAATGCAACCCAGCAGGTCCTGGGTGTTCTAACCCAAAGAGGAGATGGATGGTACTGTCCTTCTCCTGTTGGGGCCTATAGTTGATGCCTTAGGGCTTTTGGTAAACATGACATGCTTTATCTCAAGACTGTGGTCACCAAATACACCATGTTGTCTTCGTGGAATTGTATTAAGTCAGGGTTTTCTCAGTCTTAGGCTTACATAGCGGGGCCCATGACTTAGGTTTCATCTTAGTAGTTTTGAGTTTTTAGATCTCTTGTTGGTATCCTTTTGTTTGTATCTGTTTCCTTGATCCTTGGTATTTGTTATCTATACCATAATTTGCATCACAGAATCTATAGTGCTTCCAAAACAATAACAACAACAAAACCATCTTTGTTTTATGCAGCCTCGTATAGTTTTCAAAACATTTCACATATATCATTTCCTTTAATTAAGAATAATAGGCCAGGCTCAGTGGCTCAGCCTGTAATCCCGTGCTTTGGAAGGCCGAGGTGAGTGAATTGCCTGAGCCCGTGAGTTTGAGACCCACGTGGGCAACTTGGCAAGACCTCATCTCTACAATAAATCAAAAAAATTAGCCAGGCATGGTAGCATGTGCCTATAGTTCCAGCTACTTGGAAGGCTGAGGCAGAAGGATTGCCGGAGCCCAGCAGGTCGAGGCTGCGGTGGCCGGGAGCATGCCACTGCACTCCAGTCTGGGTGACAGAGTGAGACTCCAACTCAAAAAAAAAAAAAAGATTAATAGCCCAAGGCCAGTCTTAACAGCAAGTGATATCATGAATTTTAAGTCAATGAACACACATTTGAGTGGGTCAGGGGTCCTTCACAGGAACCAAGTACAGAGGCTCCTTGACTTATGATGGAGTTACATCTGTATAAACCGATCATAAATGGAAAATATCATAAGTCAAAAATTCAGTTAGTATACTCAGCCTCCCGGACATCGTAGCTTAGCCTAAACCTACCTTAAACATGCTCCAAATGCTTACATCAGCTTATACTTGGGCAAAATCATTTAACACAAAGCATATTTTATAATAAAATGTTGAATATCTCGTGCAATTTATTGAACTCTACTGAAAGTGAAAAACAGAATAACTGTGTGGGTACCTTAAGTTAGGTCTCTACTGAATGCCTATGGCTTTCACACCATTGTCAAGTCAAGAAATTGTAAATCGAACCATTGTAAGTTGGGACCCATCTGTATTCAACTTCCTGATGACTATCATGGCTCTACATTTTGTCTCCCAGCTCTTTTGAAAGATACTGTTAGTTCCTCTCTGAAAAGAAGGATCAAGCAAATTCCTTCAGAGTCACATAGAGCAGGTTTGGGGAAACTGAGGACACATGGTTCTGAAACCCGAGTCAGTCAGCTTCTCTTTCTCCCATGCCAGCACTCCCTGTGCTGTTCAAATTCTCAAATACTTCTGAGATTTTAGCCTACCAGGTTATTAAACCCAATTCCACAGACTTAAAAATATCACTGTTAATAATTTGCATAGTTTATTCTGCATTGTTCTGAGTGAATCCATGTTGGTTTCTAATGCTCACCACTTTCTTGCATAACTGCGAGAATTTTGCCAATAATCAATGCCAGCTAAGCTTCTCAAGCCCCATCTTTCTTCTGTATTTATAGTTTGTATTGGATGATTGTCCATCTCCAATCTTCTGATAGTATTTCTTCTGTTCTCATGAATCAGCAAAAACTTCTGACCTGTATCCTGAAAATTGTTTAAATATCCTGGGAAGTAATTTGTATCCTTTTTCTAGGACTAAAGACTAGAAGTTATTTAAAGTGACTTCAGTACAATTTAATTAAGACCAAAAATAATTACAATATCATTGCAATAGCAATACTTTAAAAAATAGCCCATAATTCTATGATCCTAGTTATCCTGTGATAACTAGTTTTAGCTCATGAAATACTATTCATATGTATAAATTTTTATAGTTTCAATTAAAGTGTTCATAATAGAAGCTGCTGTTTTCTCTTGACACCTTCAGAAGCATTTGTCCAAGTCTTCAGAAACATTTTGTGTGCCTGATATTCTTACTGATTCACTAAAATTTCTTAAATTCTTTTTCTAATACTGGAGTGACTACTATGTGATTGTCCCAGTGGTCAACTTTGTCTAATATATACAACACAACAATGAACATCTTTATGCATATCTATTTTTTTAATGACTGTAATAGATAATGTATGTGTGTGGTACAGAAAGCATACAGTGAAAGTAACATTTCTTGCTATCTCTGCTCTCAGTTTCCTGCTTCAGAAGCAACTGTGGTTACCAATTTCTTATGTATTCTTCCAGAAATGTTCTACTTTCATTTATATGGTTTCTCTCAAAAATAGTAGTGTATCATATAACCTGTTCTTGACCTTTTTTTGTTTTTGCCTAAGATGGAGATGATGAAGGTGTATCAGTACATAGAGAGCTGCTTGGTTTTTTTTTCTGTCTGCACAGTATTCCATTGTCTGAGCCATAATTTATTTAACTAGTCCCCTACTGGGGAGTCATTGCATTTGTTTCCAATATTTGAAATAATATATGCAACATAGGATGAAATCCTGCCATGCGTGAAAATTTGTACATGTACAAGAAAGTCTTAGAGATGGGAGAGTCAAAATAGGTAGCATTTCAGTTTTGATAGCTATTGTCAGATAGTGCTCTCTCTAGAGACTGCAGTCATTCACACTTTCACTAATAATGTGTGAGGGCCTGTTCCCGCATTCTTATCCAACTTTTAAATGTTTGCTGATCTGATATGTGAGAAATTATACTTGGTTATTGGTGTGATTTGTTCTTCTCTTATTATTAGAAGATTAAACATCTTTTGGGAAGTTTTGGAGCCATTTGCATTTTCTTTTTTTTATTTCTTCATTTTCTTTTCATTTGTATGTGTATATGTTAGGGAGGGCGTTATTTCCTTTTTTTTTTTTTTTTTGAATTGGAGTCTTACTCTGTCACCCA
>NW_007256165.1:520309-586994 GCF_000164805.1 Carlito syrichta | reverse complement strand
CTTCAGCCTTCCAAATAGCCGGAATTACAGGCATGCGCTACCATGCCCGGCTGGTTTTTGATTTATTGTAGAGATGAGGTCTCGCTGCCCAGGCGGGTCTCGAACCCGCGGGCTCAGGCAATCCACTCACCTCAGCCTCCCAAAGGCGCGGGATTACAGGCTGAGCCACTGAGCCCGGCTTATTTTCTTATCGATTTGTAGCAGCACTTTAGGCATGATGTAAATGAACCCTTTTGAATGTCTTATAAATGATTTTTCCTTGTTTATTGTTTGTCTTTTGATTTTGTTTATGGCATTTTTCTTATGCAGAAACCTTTGGTTTGGATAATGAATTAACCTTTTATTTTATGATTTCTTGGCTTTGTGTTAGATTTAGGACTTCTATAACTCCTAGAATATTGAGGGGGGGCAGTTCCCATGTTTTCTGCTAATATTTTTATTATCTCATTCTTTATTTTGGTGTTGCAAGTATTTGTTTTGCTTTTATTGAGCTATTAGGGTAAATTGCTAGAAAGAAAAACAGAAAGTTCAAAGATTATAACCAGCATTTTATGCGGACTTTGACTTGCTCAAAACAATGTCTTATATGTTTAATTCAGCAATAACTATTGCTGATGCAAAGACCAAAAGCTAGACGGCTGTTAAGCAACCCTTTCTGCCCCTTTTTGTAAGGCAACACTGTTCCTAGACTTCAGGTCTCCCTTTCTTTCCTCATCTTCTTGTTTTGAACTAGCTGAAAACATCCTTGACATTTTTGTCATTATCATTTTTTTTCAAGTTGCATTCGTTTAGGCCTTTAGTCCCAGGTAGAATTGAGTTAAAATTGGTGTCATCCAAAAACTGAATGTTAATCCTGACATTGCCACACACTGGTGGCATGCTGGAGGCAGCTGGGCTTCTAATGACTCTGAGCCAATGTGCACATCTTGATCCAACTTCACATGCAATAGTATCATATTGGCAGCTTGAAATCAGCCATGATGGGAGTATTTACACTGTGGAAATTGGCAGATAGATCAGGGTTTGACTTTTTTCTTCATGGAGCTGGTTGTGAAACATTTATCACACTAATGAATGTGACCCTAGGTCACTCCTTTTTTTTTTCTTTTTAAGAACATTTCCTTTTCTCCCTCCTTCCTTTCACAGATTTGAGTACCTTTTCTATAGGATGGAGGTACAACCATAGGCAAAAATAGATATCTCAACTTCCTTTGAGCTTATGGACTAACAGGGAAAGCACACCCTAGCTGATCAAATAATCTTTTAATTAGACAATTAAGTGAATTAAGTGTGCAGAAAGAAAGGGAAATGAGAGACTAGAACAAAAAACCCGACCTAGTCTGACAGGTCTGTGTGAGAAACGGATATGTGAGATGATATATGAGTAGGAGGTGGATGTAGGGAGAAGGAGAGAGAGAGAGAGAGAGAGAGAGAGAGAGAGAGAGAGAGAGAGAGAGAGTAGGAGGTGGATGGAGGGAGAAGGAGAGAGAGAGAGAGAGAGAAAGAGAGAGTGTGTGTGTGTGTTTCAGAGCCAGTGAACAATGTTTGCAAGGGCCCTGTGGCAGGAATAAGCCTGGAATTGATAGCAATTGATATGGGAATGGGGGTAAGAGTAGTTTATAAGCTGTGTTAAGAACTTTTCCTCTAATTTCAGAGCAAAGGAAAACCATCAAAAAGTATTAAGTGAGGTGAGGTGTATGACACAATTGGAATTTGTGTTTTTCAGAAGACCTCCCTGGTTGCAGCATGAAGGTCTCACGTGGTGGGGTGGGAGGATGTGCTAAGCCAGCGGTCCCCAACCTTTTTGGCATCAGGGACCAGTTTCATGGAAGTCAATTTTTCCACAGACAGAGAAGAGGGGGATGATTTGGGGATGATTCAAGTACATACATTTATTGTGCAGATCAGCAGCGGCATTAGATTCTCATAAGGAGTGCACAACCTAGATCCCTTGCATGTGCAGTTCACAGTAAGGTTCATGCTCCCATGAGAATCTAAAGCTGCCACGATCTGACAGGAGGCAGAGCTTAGGCGTTAACGCGAGCAATGGCTGTAAATACAGATTCCCCAACAGAAGTTGAGAACCCCTGTGCTAAGTGGACCTGAGGAAGCTAGCTAGACTTGCAGAAGATGCCAACTTATCCAAGGGCTGGCGGGTGAAGCAGACACTCTTGGGAGACCTCTGGAAGATGAATTCAGCCAGATAAGGTGATGACTTGCAAATAGAAGCTATCAGGGAGGGTGTGGGAGTGAGAAGGGAGCCTGGGTCGAAACACTGCACATGTCATGAAGACTCGGGATTCTGCTGCTACCAGTGGGCCGAGGGGAGGGAGGAGAGCGTCTGATGGGGAGAGGCAGCCTGACCAGAGGTTCTGGGGAAAACCAGGCCCATTTGTGCTTCTGAAAGGAGACATACTGGCCCGAGGGAAAGTCCTGAGGAGAAGTGGAGGAAGATCTCTCTGAGAGCTCAGAGGCCAGGCAAAGGGCCTGAAACCTGTTGCCAGTGCTATCGATAGGAAACATTGGCTCTTTGGAGTGCTATAGCATTTTCTCTTGCCTCCTGCTCACTGAGGAAATATGTTAATTAAATTTCCACCAGGCTGTGTGAAACCACAGGGCTAGGGTTTACCTCCATCCAATGGGTGTTTTTGCTAAATGCCTAGTGTAGGTAAAAGATTGTCCTGGGCACAGCAGTGTTTAATATAATCTTCTAGTCAAGGAGTCAGAAGCCTGAGCTGGAGGGTCATTGACTTATTCAGAGCCACCAGCCTATTAGGATTGAATTCAGTTCTCTTCATGTCTACCCCAGAGTGGTGCCCACCAGGGAAGAGGAGCCTGGAGGCACTGGCAGGGGCTTCTGCTCTTTCTCTGTGACTTGTTCTGTCTTACTAGCCTATCAGAGATGACCCTCCTTTCATGATTGGGAATGGTCGTTAGTGTATGTTTGGGTCACTGTACTGTCAATCTGTGGATATGCTATGGTTTTGTGTGGGTGGGCTTCTGCAGACCACCTGGATAGATTTCTCTAGTCTCTGCCTTCTTAGGGCCCATTCCAGGCCCCCTACCTCATCTTGCTGTTCTTAAAACTGCAAACTCAGAGACAGAAAATCAGATGGAAACATGCCCATATCACTTCCCTTCTGGATCCCATCACTGCCAAAGATACTGCAGAGCCCACCAAAGGTGCCCTCATGCCTGAGCCCACATGCCTTTCCACTCCTTCCCTCCCCCTTGTTGTAGGAAACATCTTGCATGTTGTTCCCAGCCAGACCTCTCTTACTGCTTGCTGGAACACTCCTCCCTCCTTCCTTCAGCTCACTGGTTTCTATTCATCCTTAGGGTCAGTTGAGCCCTCATCTGAAGGATAGCACTCAGTTGTCCCCTTGTCCAGTACTCACTGAACCCTGGTGGGAACTATATCCGTCTTCCCACTGGCTGCCTTTGACCCCCAAGGTCAACACCACAAATGTCTGCACTCACCTCAGCTTTATGTCTCATAGACAGCAAGAGTGTTTTAGTTTGGCAGGCGTGGATTGCAGCCCCAACTGTGCCACTTGTGATAGGTCTGTCCGTGGGAGCATTACTTCACCTGCTTTCTCAATGGTAGGTAGAGTGAGGTCAGCACTGCCTCCCCTGAAGGCCATTGTAGGGCTAGAGGGAGAACACCAGGGAGTGTCTAACCTGTCCCCACATGCCTGGCAAACATTGGGCGCTCAGGAAACCTCAAGTGCCTTTCTTCCTCCAGTGGGTAGGTGAGAATGACCTGAATGAGTCATCTGAGAAGCACTTCCATAGGGAGGAGCTGAAGGCCACACCTGGAAAGGCAGTTTAGTCCTTGGGAGCACCCAGGTGTCTACCACCTGCACCCAGAGGCTGATGACGTTAGTGACCAGGTGTGCACATCAGACAGGAGACCTGCATCCTGGGTGATCGAGGAGCCTGACCAAAAAGCACCCTCTAGGGGTTTGTTTGTTTGTGGAGTTCCAAGACAAAAGCAAAACAGGTCACCAGACCACAAGGCTCCAAGAGAAGCCAAAATCTGAAAGGAGGAGACCTTCTCAGGGGGTCATGGCCCCGAGGATAGGAGAGTGAGGTCTCCTAGTCTCCACGGCCTCCATGAAGTTCTCAAGCCAGAAACAAGTTTGGGCCATACAGTAGAGAATGAGCTAGACATGTTTAAAAGCCTGGTTTGGCTGTGGTAGGTGAGGATGTGGATCAGAGAGAACGGCATCTTAAAGAGGGTGTGATGGTCACCTTTAGCTATTACAATAGAGGGCAGAGGGCAGACTTCAAGGAGGGGTAAAAACTAGAGAAAGGGCTGGGGCCCTTCTAGCTCTGAGTTTTTACGCGAGGTCATTAACTTTGCCCTCAGTGTTGTAAACACCTTGATCTTCTGTGGGTTAGGGTTTAGTTGTTTTTTTCTTTGCTCAACATTTACTCAATGCTGGTCATTATCAACTGGCAGACCTCCCTTCAAACAAGTGACTGAGAGATTGACAAGGAACCATATTTCTAGGAAGGAGGGGGCAGTGGCTATTGATTGTATGAAGCCAATTTTCCCTAAAGTAAATCATTGCTGAAATAGGACACTGCCTGCACACCAGCTCGTTGCATTTGCATAGTATTGTATTGTGTCAGCCTCTCTTGTGACTCTTTTGGTTACAAGTAACAAAAACAAATTTAAAATTACATTAACAAAATAGAGAAGGCATTTATTGGAAAGGTATAGGGCAGGTTGGAGGGTAGAATCTGAGGTCACAAAGTGCAGTGGAGTCTTTCAGTACTGCCACTGTAGTCCCTCTCAGAAGCTGTGTCTTCCCATTCCTTTCTTCAGAAGTGGGCTCCCTTTCCCCTCTGGCCTGGCTTTTGCTCCTGTGGTTCCTGGTCAAGCCACAGTCAGCACAGAAGGCCAGCATCTCTCTGGCCAACTCCTGCTTCCAGGGTGCAACTCCAGCTTCCAGTCCAGCCTGGGTAGGGGTGAGGAAAGTCAGGTTTCAGAGCAGGGGGTGTAGTTACCCAGGGCTGGAAACTCCTTTGAACCACTTGACAGGGTCTGGTACTGGCTGTTCTTCAGGTGGGGTGGAAAGGGTTGTAGGCAAACCTTTTTTGGCAGTTAATTGAGGATAATTGAATATTGGTGATTTAACCACTAAATGCTTTAAAGGAAGTATTATTTTCTTTCCCAGAGGCTCAGGATATATCTTACCTGCTTGCAACTTAAGCTTAGTGTAGAGTTGGCAGGAACACACCTCTTGAGGCTTCCCTACTAGGAATAATTAAAGGTGGCCTTTGATAGTAGCTCCAGGTCACTCAGGGAGTTTAGAAGGAGCCCTTGGGCAGTCACCCAAACAGTTTTGCCAGTTGTTTCTCCCTCCCTTGCCTTCAACAGGGCCAGTCTCTTGCTTTCTAAAGCTTTCTTCTGAGCAAGGCCAGTTCCATAACTTGCAGGGCCCCTTGTTGGCAAAGCTGGTCATGCCACCAAAGAGCCAGGCAGGTGTCCCTGGGCCTTTTCCAGTCTGGTGCCTCATATCTGAAGATCTTCTCTGACTCACCACTCCTTTCTTGTGTTTTGGATCTTTTTCTAAATTTCTTTTGGTAAAATGTGCAGCATACTTTGTGAGGGCCTACTTTTCCCAGGGGACAATTTCATAAAGCCCCAACCAATTTCACTTGGAATGTTGAGTTAGCACAAGGTGAGCAACAGCATGAAGGAGCTGGGAAACCCTCTTCGTTTGAAAATACTGCTGTCTCAAAGTGAGACAGGCCATTTACTTATCTGAACGGAGAACCAAGGAGCTGAGTCATAGGGCTGTATGACTAAGGATGTTGAGTCTTAGGAATGCTAGTTAAGTGTTTATCTGACTTTCTTTTTTAAATTAAGTTGGGAGAGGGAGGGTCAGTCCTTTATGTTGTTTACTCGTAATTCTACTAGCTAACAATTGTGCTTTATTTCTTAGTATCATTTAGAAGTAAGAGAAGATGATGCCAGCATAAAACAACCACAGGCATCCCAGTGGTCATATTAAACTATGGATGCGTTATGCACTTTGCATCGTAATTTGCACTATAGAGTGTTTTCTCCCAGATTAGATTAAAAGTTGCTTTTTGTGTGTGGTGTCAAGGTGCTTTACAAATTGGGCACATGTGATTGTTATACACTGAGGAACTTCACTGTTCTCAAATGGACATAAATGAGTGTTTGCAGTATGTGGACAAAGTCTTTATCCTATTTTAAAAGTTTTGTAAAAATTTGTAATTGTAGGAAAATACACATAACAAAATTTGCCAACATGGGCCCTTAAAAGTGTACATTTCTGTAGTGTTAAGTTCATCCACATTGTGCAACCATTGCCACCATCCTTCTCCAGAACATTCTCATCTTTCCAAGTTGAAACTTTGTACCCAGTAGATACCAACTCCCAGATCCCCATCCCTCCAGCTCCTGGCAAACCTCATTCTAGCTTCTGTCTATGAATTTGGTTATTTCAGGTACCTGATAGAGTCTTCTTGTGACTGGTTATGTCACTGAACATAGTGTCCTCAAGATTCATTCATGTTGTAGCATGTGTTAGAATTTTCCTTTTTAAGGCTGACTCATAGTCCATCATATGGAGAGAGACCACGTTTTGTCTATCCATTTATCTGTCCATGGACACTTGGGTTGCTTCCACCCCGTGGCTGTTGTGAATGTGCTGATGTGAACTAGGGTATTGTCCTTTTTGTAAAAAAAGGACATTTACATATAATCCTTTGGTCTCTCCCCTCTTCTGTCAGAGGTGATGCTGCAACCACTTGTAGAGTGGTCTTCCTTTCAGAACATTTACCCTAGGCAGGTGTCACATGTAGGTAGAAGGTCATCTCTGCGCTGGAGAAGAAGCTCACGGTGCAACCAGAACCCAGAATCCTCAGTACTGCATGGGCTGAGCTGAGGGTGTGGGGTGAAGTGGGCACCCCCCAGGAGGGCAGGTGAGATGCTCTGGCCCAAGACCAGGACAAGGTACAGAGGTTCAGAGCAGCTGCCACCATCCAGCAGGTAGGGAATCCCAGGGGGCTGAGACATTTGAGCCACCTCAGAAGACAGATGGAAAGGGCCCTCTTCTACAGAGGAGTGGGTGAAGACTGGGAAGGGATGTGGGTAAGGAGCAGAGAGGATGGGACCTTCAGGGTCTGCCCTTGGGTGTGAGTTTGATTGTGTCTCTCCCTCATTCCCTTCCCCCCATTAAACAAGGAGCCTCTTGAGGTTTGTAAACAGGGAACTGATAGAAGAAAGAAATTTTAGGACTTCACGAGGAGAGAAGTGCTCCTCACCCTGACATCAGGCTCTGTTCACCTGAGAGGTGTGTCCACAGCCCCTCCAGCCAACCCCTGGAGCACTGTCTTCCCATGACATACCCATGTTACTCGGTGCCTCTTGAAAACCCCCTCAAAAAGCCCCCATCACAACATGTGACCACGGTCTTTCCCAAGGGCAGTAGCTCTCGCCCGCTTGGCATGTCCCTGCTCCTGGGAAGCGCCAGCTCTGCCAGTGCTTGGTGTCACTGCCTCCTGTGGACCCCAGCCCAGCCTAGCTCAGCATGGTCTCTGCTGCAGAGGGCAGTCAGTGTGCCTCTTGGCCAGATCCCACGGGACTGTTTCATGATTTCAGTTGGCCTCCCTCTGTCAGTTTCTAGGGCTGCTGTAACATAAAGTCCCACAGACTGGGCGACTTAAACAACAGAGGTTTACTTCCTCACAGTTCAAGAGACTAAGATACCCAAGCTGTCTTCAGAGGTGGGTTCTTCAGAGGCCTGTCTCCTTAGCTTGCAGATGACCTTCTTCTTGTATCTTTAGTTGGTTTTCCCTCAGTATGTGGCTGTGTCCTCATCTCCTTTTTTCATAGGCAATCAGATTGGATTAGGGCCTATCCTAATGACTTCATTTTACTTTCATCACCTCTTTAAAGGCTCAATCTGGAAATATTCTGAGGTCCTAGGGGTTAAAATATCAAAGTATGAGGTTTGGGAGGGCAGTTCAACCCCTGACACCAGAGCTCCAGCACGTACCCTGAGCAGGGCAGCTTAGGTCTGTATTTGCACCCAGGATGTTTCCTTAAAGCCTTTGGACCTATGTGTTTGGTGGTTACCTGCTAGACCAGGCCTTTCAGCTGGCACCTGATCTGATCCATCCCCCTTGCCCCAAATCCCAGTGCTTCAGTCCTGGTACATTATAGCCGATCAGCTCTTTATAACTCCCTTGCTGTAAAACCTCCATGGCTTTCCACGGTCTTTAGGGTGGTATTAGGCTACATGGTGGGTTTTCAAGGTTCCTGCCTGCTGCTTCTGCCTCTATCCTCATCATCCTCACAGGGACCCTGTGCTCCATCACTGCACTGTTGGTTTTTCCAAACAACATTCTGTCCTCATATCCTTACAAGTCTTTCTGGCTCCCTATTTCTCTCTTCCCATCCATCACTCCTGCTGTCCTGGCCCAAATATATAGCTTCATTTCCTGGACCTGGTGGGGGCTCAATAAACGTATCCTGAATAGTACCGGTAAGGAGGTACTGAAGGGGCCATTGCTGTCATCTGAATGAAGTTAGGTGATTTAATTATTGGATGAAGAGAATTGAAAGAAGAAGATATGCTGGGCTTGGTGGCGCAGCCTGTAATCCCAGCGCTTTGGGAGGCCAAGGTGAGTGGATTGCCTGAGTCTGAGAGTTTGAGACCTGCCCGGGCAACTTGGTGAGACCTCATCTCTACAATAAATCAAAAATTAGCCGGGCATGATAGTATGCGCCTGTAGTTCCAGCTACTTGGAAGGCTGAGGCGGAAGGATCGCTGGAGCCCAGCAAGTTGAGGCTGAGGTGGCTGGGAGTGTGCCAATGCATTCCAGTCTGGGTGATGGAGTGAGACTTCAACTCAAAAAAAAAAGAAAAAGAAACAAGAAGATAGATTCAGTAGGTCAACTCAGACCTACAGTCAAATTCTAGTTAGCTATTGAAAACAAACAGTGATGTAGTTTATCTAAAATAGCAAGTAATCAAACTTGAATTCATACTGAGCTATGGAGTTGATTATGTCTTTATTTTTAAGCCAGTGGTTTTTTTCAGAACTTTAGGCCACAGAGCTTTTTCTTCTAATTGAACTGGCCTGTTTGAGTCTAGTGCTGGGGTGGGGTCTATAGTACCTAGAGTCACCTTGGGGAATTTTTGGAAATAACCTATGTGATCCTGGCGTCCATTGTTTTAAAAAGTTCTCTGGATGATTTCCATGTTGTTGATTTTGTGCCCAGAGGACCTTTGGCAATATCTGGTGACTTTTGGGGGGGGGGTTGTCACGCCTTGTGGGGGAGCTGCTACTGGCAGCTAGTGGGTAGCGGCTAGGGATGCTGTTAAATATCCTGCAATGCACAGGTCAATCCCCATAACAGTCATCTATCCCCAGGTGTCCCAAGTTTGATAAGCCGTGGCCTAGGCTGAAAAAAAATGTTCATTGCATTTCCAGACCACATCCAACAGATGACCAGGGCCCTTGGGGTGGGACAGTGGGTTTCCTCCGCTCCTCCCTAGCCTACGGCAGGGTGTTCAGGCTGAGGGCATTTGGAAAATTCTCATGAGGCAGCAAGGGTTCCCTGCCCTGTGAGGAAAGGGTTTGCTGAGCTCATTCATGGTATAAACAAAGATCAGCAGGTATGTTTAGCCTACCTAGGAAACACATTTGGAGAAAGGGCCAAAGCTTACTTCTAGATGAATGAATGTGGCTGATGGCCAAGTCATTCCTAAAACCAGGTTCTTTGAACATCTGCTTGGGATAACGGTTAATTAATGGAAAAGAGAAACATTTATTTGGAACTAAAAGGTATTTATTTTCAAAATGTCTCTAATTCATACTCACCTTCTTCATAATTAATTCCCATTAAGGTAGTTTTACAGTGTTGTCAGCAGCAGGAAATGCGAGCTCTCCCATGGGACACAGAACCCAGCATAAGCACAGTTGACATTTGCTCAGTAACAGATCAGGCTGACTGCCTCCTGGGACCCAGGCAGTGAGCCTGAGTAGTCCCAGCAAGATCTGTTCCCTACCTGTGCTGAGGGCAGGCACCTTGCTGTCTTGCCATTCCTGAAAGTAAGCATGCCAGGTGTTAGCCAGACTCCTGGCCAGGGGACCCCTCTGGTAACCAGAGTCCACCCACACCTTGGTGGTCTTGAGACCACCCTCCCCAGGGATGGGCCCCTCCTTAAATGCTCACAGCATAGTCTGGCTGTCCCATTCACTTGGCCCTGGACTAAGTCATGTTGTATTTCTTTTTGAGTGTGCTCATCGTTCTTGGTGTTCCTAGTACAAAACTACAGATGGCGGCAGCAAGTGAGACTTAGCCAAATGTTCTGGCATGGGATAGGGTTTCTGAGAGATCCTTGGAGCTACTTTCAAGCAGTTAATAAAGAGTCTTCATCTAGAGACCATCCAGCAAGGGGAAGTAACATGTAAGAAGGTGGTGTGTTTGTACAGGGGCCTGTCAGTGGCATGGTGGTTTCATGGCGTCATCCAATCTAGTAAGTTCCCGTAAGGGGGTTTTAAATTGTTATTTTATTTTAATAGAAAACTTATTTTTAATATTTTCTGGGAAGTCTCATAAGAAAAAATTGTCAGAAATGGATAACATCAAAGCTATGGAGTGTTCCTGTTTTGTTTTGTTTTTTTTAGTCCTATGTGTCTGTTGATAACATGTTTGAATTGAATTGTGATGTAAGTATAAGCAGTGATTTCTCTATTTAATTCATTTCTCATTTATCTTCTTGTTTTTCACCACTTATAACTCTACCTCTTTCTGGGGTCTTAGATAAGTGACCAAGGAAAGGGTGGTGAGGAAATCCAAACTGCAACTGTGATTATGAGCCTCAATTTCAGTAGCAGGTTTTGGGAGGCTGAAATGACTTTCATGGGCAGAAAGTTACCAGGGACTTTAGAGACTCATAGATCATCATATTGAAAAGAGGTTCATAAGTCTGCAAAACGCATTTTCTCCTTAAGTACGGGCAGTTGATGACACAGCATCTTCTTTTTGTGCTCTGAATCTGTATAACAAACACAGTGGCCTAATCTCATAGTTGAAGCTATACACTGGGAAGACAGCACATAAGACAATCCAGAGCAGTATGTCTTATTCAGAGGTATATTGAGCAGCTACTGTGTGTGCAGCACTGTGGTAGGACTCCAGGAGATGGGGAGGAGGTCAGGAGCTCTGTGAGTGTGCAGTGAGAATAGGAGCCAGAGCTGGGGTGGAAGGAGGCAGCCTGGGCTGAGGAATGTGCTGAGCACAGAGATGTGGAAGGGTAGAAGTTGGGAATAACTGGGATGTGAGGCCTGTGATGGGAAACGGTGAGGGGAAACCTTCATTTCTTTTAGGAGGAGAGACTCGCACAATGTTATGAAGGGATAGAAAGCTTGGGGGTCTGTTAGGACACCTCACATCAAACTGAGTTTAAAAAAATACAGAAATACATATGACATTTCTGAAAGTCCAGAGGTAGGATAGACTCTAGTCCCCAGTTCTTTCTGTCTGTCTCTACGCCTTCCTCAGCGCTAGCCATACTCTCCACACTGTATTAACTTGCTAGGGCTGCATAACAAATACCACAGAATGGGCAACTTAAAGCAAAGAAATTTATCATCTCCAGTTCTGGAGGTTGGATATTCAAGATTAAGGTGTCAGTCAGCAGGGTTGATTTCCTCCGAGTCTTTCCTCCTTGGCTTGTAGATGACTACCTTCTCCCTGTGTCTCCTGTGATCTTCCATCTGTGTTTGGCTGTGTTCACATCTCCCCTTTTTTTGAGGACACAGTTGTATTATATAGTGTAGCCCCTCCCCCACTGACTTTATTTTAACTTCATCACCTCTGTAAAAACTCTTTGCAAATAAGGTAACATTTTGAGGTGCTGGGGTTCAGATTCCAGCATAACTTGTTGAGGGGAGAGTGTATACAATTCAACCCACCACAGAGCCCATTTAAGGAGAAGGGAGGATATTTGTATCATTGGAACATGGAGTGATTCTATCCTTCACAATAGTTTTGCAAGAAGAGGGTTTCCATCCCGTTTCGCCTGTTGTGAAATTATCACTGTGCCAGTGAAAGCGGCTGCTGTGGTTGGAGTTCAGGTAGTGACAGAGGGGGCAGGTAATAGAGGGAAGGGCAGTCCCTGTCACTGTAAAGAAGAAAGTTGGCTGTGAACAGGGGTGGTTTGTATCGGGCACTTGGGGGTGGGGGAGAGAAAGGGGAGGAGAAGAGGAGGATACAGGAAGGAGAGACATGGAGGGAGGATAGAAAAGGAGAGTGGAGAGGGGAGGAAGAGTCATTTGCAGCAGGTTTGCTGGTCTCGTTGTCTTACAGGTGCCAGGTGAATCCTGACAACCACCCCTGAGAAGTGGGTCTTTCTGTGGCTTATGACATAGCTAAGCAGTGTAGCAGAGCTGAGATTTGTTGTTTTTGTTTTTGTTTTTGAGTTGGAGTCTTACTCTGTCGCCCAGACTGGAGTGCAGTGGCCACTCCCGGCCACCGCAGCCTCGACCTGCTGGGCTCCGGCGATCCTTCCACCTCAGTCTTCCAAGTAGCTGGAACTACAGGCGCGTGCTACCACGACCTGCTACTTTTTTGATTTATTGTAGAGATGAGGTCTCGCCAAGTTGCCCAGGCGGGTCTCGAACCCACGGGCTCAGGCAATCCACTCACCTCAGCCTCCCAAAGCGTGAGATTACAGGCTGAACCCGAGCCCGCCTGGAGCTGAGATTTGAACCCCAGTCCTCTCCTGCTGCTTCTGTAAGCGTGGACGCTCCACTTCCGGCAGCCCTTCCTAGTGCCACTGTTACACCTGGGTTCTCTGCCTGGGTTTCTTGGAGACGTGTAGTCAGGTTAGACTGTGTTGCTTGCCTTTGATACAGTGACAGCAAGGCTCTTGTTTTGAACAGACAGGCAGCCCATAACCATGTCTGTGAAGAAACTCAGGCCTTGAAATAGCAACTGTGTGAAGGACTTGAAATAGCAACTGTGTGAGCTGTCCATGTCTCTGTTCTGAGCTCTTGGCCTAGAGATCTACTTTTTAAGCAGAAGAGAAGATATAAACAAATACCTCGCTCCTGGAGGTTGATCCAGGTGTTAGAGTTATTCTGCTAGTGCACTGACCATACCCCTTGCGACTCCTCTTTGTCACCTGACCTTTGTGCTGTTGGGGGAAGGAAAGAAACTGTGACATCCCCTCCCCTGTCTTTGGGGCCCATTTTAAAAAATTTCCCAGGGTTTTTTTTTAAATGCAGGTATAATTTTCACATAGTAAAATGCACAGATTTTATGTGTGTAGTTTAGTGGTTTTTGACTCGTACGCCCACAAACCATCACCTAAGGTAAGATATTTCCCCGCAGCCTAGTGAATTTCCTCCTGCCCATCTCCAGTCAGTCCACTGCTTAGGCAACCACTGTTTTAATTTCTATCACCGCAGCTTAGTTTTGCCTACCTTGGAAGGTCCTGCAGTGGATCCTGCCATCTGTAGTCATTGTGTGAGTCTCCTCTCAGATCCGTGGGTGTTGTCGTGTACATTGTAGCTATTCCTGTTTGTTACTGAGTAGTGTCCCCTGTGTGTGTAGACTGCACTGTTTCTCTCTCTCCCATTGATGGACACGGGGTTGTTTCCAGTTTGAGGCTGTTATGCACCGACTGTTATGCACATTGTAAAGCGAACATTGTCAATCTTCTCCATCCCTGACTACCCACAGTGTTAATATTTAAGAGCTGATTGGCAGAATCAGGGCAGCCAGTAAGAGGTCTTGACTTGTTTATAAGCTAGGCAAATTTCCTTCTTTTTCCTTTCTTTTTTGGGGTGGGAAGCAGAAGGGGCCAGGGATGTGGGGAGGAGGCTACTATCTCTTAGGGGCAGGAATCCCAGGCTCTAGAGAGTTGTGGCCCCACAGCTCCTGGGATTCACTCCTCAAGGCTGATGAGGAGCACCTCAAATGGTGGTGGGGCCGCGTGGGTGGAGAGAAGCCACCTGGAGGTGGCACTGCCAGTCAGCTGCTATGTGTCACCCAGGGTGACTTAGCAGCAGTTCTGATGGAGTTTCTTCCCACCCCAGGGGCACGTGAGAGTGGCTTCAGGCAACCAGACCTGCCTGCATGTCTCTCTGTAGCCCTCCCTGCATGTAGGGCTCAATGGGACCACCTAGTCCTCCCTTTCTGTAAGAATGACCCAGGCAGACCTCACAGGGCAGGCAACCCTGGACCCAAGAGCCCTTGGAGCAAAATCCCAAGCAAAACAGTTGGGGCCTCTGCTGTCACGCAACCTATAGCTAAACGCAAGAGCCACAGAATCCTGACTTGTGAGAACCAGAGAAAAGGAGGGGAATTATCTTCTGCTGGAATCTGCCCTGCAAGATCCTATGAGCCCTGCGTTAGGTTCAGCAAGCAACCAGGGAGCATTTCCCAGCAGGGTTAAGTTAATGAGAGGAGTAGGGCCAGACCTCTCAGGTTTCCTCTCCTGTCTGAAAACCTGGCAGGGAGCATCAGCCTGCAGGCAGGCATCTCCACATTTAAACACATGAAGCCAGGTGTTTTCATAGGGTTCTCACAGTGCTCCAAGTTGGCACCGCTCGGCCCTGTGTCAGGAAGCATGTTTGTGCCTGTGCACACACGTCCTCCAAGATGACCTCTGTTTCTCTCACAGTGAGCTAGGCAGCTGGTGGTATACTTTTATTAGGGTCGCAGTGTCAAGATTGGAGGCATAAGTGATACATTCGTCGCTATGGCTGTTGGAGTTACTGAGCCACAGTTCCTGGAAGCTCCCTCTGTTTGTCCTCCAGTAAGTTGGAGGGCAGTTGTGTGCAACAGTGAGGATGGTTGGTTCTTTTGGGTTCTGCAAAAGCATCTCAGGATTTGGAGAAAAGGCACAGTTAAAAATTATTTTATTTTACTTTATTATTTATTTTAGAAAGCAGGATTTATTGAGAGGACAGAAAAGCTCCTAGAGCAGGAGGGGATCCAAGGGGGTTGCCCTAAAAATTATTTTACTTTAAACTGAGGCTTTTTCACACTCTCACAGCTAGCCTACTCTCAAAGCCTGAATGGTCATAGAAGGAGCCAGTGTTCACTCGGTGGAGAAGATGGAACTTTCCTGCCACAGGTTCTCAGTGACTTGAGGTCCAGGGAGCAGAGGTAGGAATGAGAGCACTGGGCTCAGATGCAGGAGAATTGGCTTTGAATCCTGGAGCCACCGCTGTACCTTAGGAACTTTCTCAGCCTCCTAGAACCTAATTTTCTAGGTAGAGACGTCACCTATTGCATAAGGCTTTGAGGGATTCCATGGAAGGATGGATATGAATACTCCCTCTCAGCAGAGTGTGTGCTTTGAGATATGCACTTAATCTGAGTCCTTTTCTACAAGGAGCTTCCATTGGAGCTCAGAGGACAGTTGTAAAATCCACGACCACAATGCATCATACAGCTACCTGTATTATCATAGGCCTCTGAAACAAGAAGTATGGAAGGTCACAGGGCACAACTGAGATCAGCCCTGGCAAATGAGCACACTTAACTGCTCTGCATCCTCACTTTCAGAATCAATGCCTGCCACTGCCCCTTGCCTCCCCCACCACCTTTGGTGCTGTATTATACCCAACTGTTCAATATCTCTTTATGGAAGGATGTTTCCTGAGTCCTCTCAGATGGCCTCTTTTTCTGTTCCTACTTTCCAAAACCAAAACGTGGGGGCAACTCATCTTTAGCTAAGAGATTAAAGCAATTCACATTGAGATACAAATGACTGAAAGAATTGATCCCACTCCCTTCTGGGTTCATCCATGTCTTAAACCTGTTAATCAAGGACTGATCAATAGCTTGCCAACTTCATGCCCACCCATAGGTGGTATTTTGAAAGACTAGAGCTTTATTGGCCCTCCCTTCCTGTCACTCTCCCCCTTTCTCCCCTTCCTTGTCCCCCAAAGAGCCAGGGTCAGGAATTTGGTCCTCCTCTTCTGAAAGGCTGTGATCCTTGATACTTATAACAGTGTCAATTAAGAGCTCAAGGTAGGGTTTGATTTTAGTTGACATTTTAATTGCATTTTAAAGCTAGTCTTGGTTAAAGGTTCTACTCTGTAACATGGGGTGCAGGTGTGCCCCCATAGGATATGCCCGTCATACCCATCCTGAGTGTCCTACCCAAGTATGGGTCTCCCTTCTGGAAACCTCCCTCATCCTTGCCCCACACTTCTAAACCCTCACACGTGCTGTGTTTTTCCAACGCAAATACCCTTCCCACCATCACTTTCCCTTCTGGTCTTCCGAACCTGAACAGGGCCCCTCTGGGGAGCTCTTATAGCACCTTCTAGATGTCTGCTACCACAGCTCTTTATTTCTCAGCACTATCATTTCTTATTCATGTCCCATTTTCCACCCCTAGACGCTGCTCTTTTTAAAGAAGGACAGCACTGTTCTGGTGTCCTTGGGGCCTGGCACTTAGTAGGTGACCAACACATGGTCATTGAAGAAGGAAACTGTGCCATTGGTCTGCACAACATGCGGATCAGTCCTCATGGGGTCTTGCCCATGCTGGGTATTAGGTGGTGACACAAAGGGAGAAAATGTATTTACATGAGGCCAGGACCTAAGAGCTTGGGGTGACCTGGCTTGAACTTGTGAGAAGTTGCGGGGAGGTGGCTGTGTGAGGTGGGACAGTCTAGTTACTCTTTCTCTTAGTGGGCACCATCCTTCCACCCTTCCACCATCCATGGGCAAATTTGAGAACTTCTCACCGCCAATGGAAACAAGATGCCAGACAGCGAGTTCTGCACCCTGGAGAAGATGTTCTTGAGAATATAATCCACAAGACTGACAATAGGCAGGAAAGCAGTGGTTACCCCAGTGCTTTCTGCTCAGGTCTTGATTTTGGCTTCTCTTCAAAGTGCTTTGCCATCTGTGCTTAAGTTAATCAGGACACCAACTAACCTATTTCCTAAAGATAACACAGTTGGATTTTTTTGTTTGTTTATTTGTTTTAGGGTTAGGGTCTCACTCTGTCACCTAGGCTACAGTGCAGTGGCATGATCATAGCTCACCGCAGCCTTGACCTCCAGGATACAGGCAATCCTCCCGCCTCAGTCTCCCTAACAGCTGGAACTATGGGCATGTGCCACCACTCTGGCAATTTATTTATTTATTTTGTAGAGATGAGGTCTGAGGTCTCATTATGTTGCCCAGGCTAGTCTCAAACTCCTTGCCTCAAATAATCTTCCCGCCTTGGCCTCCCAAAGTGCTGAGATTACAGGAATGAGCTACCATGCCTAGCCAATAACACCGTTTTTAAAAACTTTTTATTTATTTATTTTGTTTAGTTATTTATTTATTTTTTTGAGTCATAGTCTCACTCCGTCGCCCAGGCTGGAGTGCAGTGGCATGCTCACAGCCACCCCCGCATCGACTTGCTGGTCTCAGCCTTCCAAGTAACCGGAACTACAGGTGCATACTACCATGCCCAGCTAATTTTTTTTTTATATATTGTGGAGATGAGGTCTCACCAAGTTTCCCAGGCTGGTCTCAAACCCCTGGGCTTAGGCAATCCTCTTGCCTCAGCCTCCCAAAGTGCTGGGATTACAGGCTTGAACCACCATGCTCGGCCTTAAAAACTTTTTTTAATGTGGTAAAATATAAATAACATAAAATGTGTCATTTTAACAGTTTTTAAGTGTATAAGTCAGTGGCGTTAAGTACATTCACATTGTTGTGCCACCATCACCACCACCATCCCCAGAAATTTTTCATCTTTTCAAACTGAAACTCTGTCCCCATTAAATAACAATTTCCCATTGCCTCCTTGCCCCAGCCCCGGTACCTACTTTCTGTCTCTGTGAATTTAACATATATCTCATGTAAATGGAATCAAACAGTATTTGTTCTTTAATGATGGTTTATTTCACTTAGCTTGTCTTTAGGGTTCACCCATGTTGCAGCATGTGTCAGAATTTCTTTCTTTTTTTCTGGTTTTTTTTTTTTTTTGAACCGGAGTCTCACTCTGTCACCCTGGCTGGAGTGCAGTGGCATGCTCACAGCCACCGCAGCCTCCACCTGCTGGGTTCACATGATCCTTCTGCCTCAGCTTTCCAAGAGGCTGGAACTATAGGCACATACCACCACACCTGGTTAATTTTTTGATTTATTGTAGAGACGCAGTCTCGCCATGTTGCCCAGGCTGGTCTTGAACCCCTGGGTTCAGACAGTCCTCTCACCTCTGCCTCCCAAAGTGCTAGGATTATAAGTGTGAGCCACTGTGCCTGACTTCTTTCCTGTTTAAGACTGAATCATATTCCATTGTGTGAATAGACAAATTTTGTTCATCCATTCATCTATTGATGAACACTTAAGTTGCTTCTACAATGATTCCACTCTTGTAAATAATGCTGCTATGAACATGAGTATGCAACTATCTTTTTATGCTCCTGCTTTTGCTTTTTGGGGTTAAAAAAAGGGCCAGGCTCGGTGGCTCAGCCTATAATTCCAGCACTTTGGGAGGTCAAGGTGGGTTCAGGGATTGCCTGAGCCCGCAGGTTCAAGACCAGCCCAGGCAACTTGGCGAGACCTCGTCTCTACAATTAATAAAAAAAAAAAAAGGTAGTGTAGACAACTGCCTGCATACTGCATAGCCACTATTGGACTTGGGCTGATGGAGCAATTGTCCTGCAAAAGAGCTGGAGACATGCAGTGCAGATATGTTTCTTTTCAAGGAAGCAGAATTTTACAGTTGATTGCTTTTTGTTGTGGTTGACCTTTTGCAAATCATTTCCTATGAGTATTTACTGCTTGTCCATGTCTTATCAATTAGCACTTATAATATCTTGAGAAGACAGAGGAAAATAGTTATCATTTTTATTTTCTGTGGTTAAATGTAGAAAAACATTCCTTTGGTTATTTGAACTTTTTTTTATATACATAAATATCCCTCCTTCTCTCCCTTCATGAAGATTGTCAAGGATGACATGACTGTTTTACTCCAACCTTAAAATCCTAAATTTCCATGTGCTGTAATTTGTATTGTGTTCATACATTAGGTCATCAAGGGCAAACAAAATATACACGGTAAATTATCTGATATTCTGTAGTCCAGAATTGCCCTTGGAAGTAGGTGTGTGGTGAGGCAAGAGGATTTATAAAACCATACACATTTGGAAAATGCGTCATACAGAGCCCCCTTTTCAGGATTTGTGATGCACAGTAACATAGTAAAGACTCTGAGAAGTCCTGCAAAGGAGACACTAGTTTAACTTTGTTAATCAAATTAACCATTGATTCCCTTTTTTAGATTAATCACTCTTGATGCTCTTTTCAGGCATGCTGACTTCAAAAAATGCTTCAGCTGCTGACTTAAAAGTGAGTGCATCTTAAAAATTTAGCTACACAGGGAGGATAGTCCAGTTGTTAAGGGCTTCCTCTGTGGATTGTTCACTTTATCTTTGTACCTTGTCTTTTGCTTCCTATTTGTCTTTGAAAAAGAAAAGAAAGAATTGGAGAATGTCAAAAGAGTCGACTTGATTGTCCTGTGCCAAGCTTTGTCAAGGCAGCTTTGTTGAGTCAGTAGTTAAGTATCACTTTGGAAGGACTGGGATGTAATTCAGAGGCCCTGACTTGTTAGGCAAGGCCAAACTCATGGAACCCCAAACATTGATTGCAGTTCACACTGCAGCAGAAAGACTTTATTGTGTTCACTCTGGTGTTTCCATCAGCAAGTTCACATCCCCCAAGCCCTGTCATTCTAAATCCATGAGTGGCAGAAGGAGGTTCTCTCCGGAGCTGTTCATCCCAGGCCTCTTGCCAGTATTAAAAATCTGAGTCTAGCCAGGCTCGGTGGCTCAGCCTGTAATCCCGCACCTTTGGGAGGCTGAGGTGAGTGGATTGCCTGAGCCCGCGGGTTCAAGACCCGCCTGGGCAGCAAGACCTCATCTCTACAATAAATCAAAAAATCAACTGGGCATGGTAGTGCGTGCCTGTAATTCCGGCTACTCGGAAGGCTGAGGCAGAAGGATCGCCGGAGCCCAGCAAGTCGAGCTGCGGTGGCCGGGAGCGGCCACTGCTCTCCAGTCTGGGCAACAGAGTGAGACTCCAACTCAAACAATAAATAAATAAATAAATAATCTGAGCCTGCCTGGAGGGTGAGGAAGGGCAAGAAGGACTGACTGGAGATGGTGTGGTGAGGGCCGAGATTTTGTCTTGCTGAGGCTTGAACTGTCTTGTGTACCCTCATTCCTTTCCCTGTCCCTGTACACATCAGGCCAGGCCCCAGTTTTCTCCCAGGGTAGGGAGCATCATCCTCCAGGGAGACGATCTTGGCTTGACTTCAGGACGCTTTGAGTTTTACTGTCTCAGTTAACTCATCCTCAGTTAACTCTTCCACCAGACGCACGCAGGTGGAAGGTGAGAGCTGCTTCCTTGGGTGCAACCACCCCTTTTCCTCTGCCAACCAAGGGCAGAGTCTGGCTAGCCTGGACCCAGACTGCACAGTCACGTTTTACTGTCAAACTGCCAATTCAGTACAGTGTTTTTTAGGAGATTAACAGGTAGTTCAGGGAAAAACATATAAATACACTTTTGAGTGTAAGAGTGTTACCAGCTTTTGAGAACCATCCTCTTTTTCTTTTTTTTCTTTCTTTTTTTTCCTTGTCAGGAAATCGTGTGTTTAAGGAATGATTGCAGAAAGTGTTGGAAACGAAGCTGTGTGCTGTTATGGGATGCTGCTGAGGAGGACAAGGTGAAGGGCACGGCATCCTGAGTTTGGTGGAAGGACTCGGAAGCAGAGGAGAGCCCTATGTAGACCCGGCTGGTTCTCCTTGCAGCCCCTCCCAGCTGTGAACACAGCTGCTCCCAGGAGGGCATCTGCTGTGCGCGCCTGGCCCATTTTCTATTCTGGTGCTGGCTGTGCAGACAGGATGTAAACTAGTAAAATACCCCTTAATTTGGGTCAGTTAGGGGTGAGGCTAAAATGGATAGCTCAGACTCTAAATAAGCAAAACCCTTTTTGAAGTAGTTTTATTACTCTCAGATCCAAATGTTACTTACCAACAGATATAAGCCCCCGAGGACCTGCTTAACTGACAGGATTAATTAATAATAATCACCTCGTGCCAGTTCCTGCACCAGGCTCACTCCTTATATGATTTTTGACTCTTATTATAACCCTGGAGTATAGGTTTTGTGACTCCTACATCATAGATGTTAAAACTGAGCCCCCATGAGGTGGGAAAACCTTGCCCAGGGTCGTACGATGGTTTCAGAGCAGAGCTAGAGCCAAAACTGGATTCATCAGGCTCAGACTCCAAGCTCACTCTGTGACCCCCAGCTGCTCTTGGCAGTCACATTGGTCACTGGACTCAGGTGCCACTTTAGTCTCTAAAATGCCATCCTCCCCCTTTTTTACCAAGTGATGTTCTTCCTCCGAGAATATGGAAGCTATAGCTCAGCCCAAGTGGTGATGAAGACAAAGTCCAAATTGGTAAAAACTTGAAAAATTATGCTCCCCGATAGACTGTTTGTTAAGTTTGAGACACAGTGTGGGGCCATTGCAGACTCAGGTTTTGTGTACCTTGTTTTTAGCAGGTTGATGTTGGCTGTCTTCATGAAAAGATGATCATTTAGATCCACAGTTGCACTAGCTTCCAATGTAAGCCAGAATAGGTCAAACAAAATAAAACAAAAACCCAACCTTATTTAGAGAGCATTTTACCTAGTGGACAACAACTGAAAGGACATTCATTTCAAGATGGTTAGACCGGTGTTGAAATAGGAGAAAAACTGGTTTAGCTTCTCTACTACTCTGATTCATATGTTGTAAAAAAAAAAAAAAAAGTTGACAGTTTGGCAGGAAACCTAAGAGTTGGTCTCAATTGAAATGCTGAGTTAAATTTTTTTAATCCTTCCTGTTGTAAGGGTCTGAGACTGGAATGAAGGTAGTGCCAATAGACCAACCATTAGACTAGGAGTTATCCTTTCGACAGGAATTGACTTGTGAGGTTTGCAAGGAGAGTCCTGCAACTCTGTATATCAGGTCAACCTGCTGGAGAACCTGGCTTGCTACAAGCCTTTTTTTTTTATATATATACCATAGAGCAAGTTACTTCTCCTCTCTGGGTTTTAGTCTCCTCATTTTTAAAATTAGGTTGACCATAAATTTTCTAGCATTTTGGTATTATAAATTCTGTGGTAAGTCAAATAGTGTGTTATTATTCTTGATAGCTGCCATTTATCAAATACCTACTATTCACAGATATTTTTGCAGCTATTTTTGTTTAGTTACCATAACAATGAAATAACACTAATGCCTGTCCTATTTCTACTATAATACTTTGCTTCCATGTACATGAAGTGTATTGAATTCTTGGCAAGACAAATTTATATAACCTATAACAAGCTAATATAAAACAGAGAACTGGTTTTATTTGCATGAACTAGGCTATCTCTTTGAGTTTATTGGGGGAAAGAACCTGAGTTTTAATCAGATATAGATTCTATTTATAATCTATTTAAGAGCCATTGATCAAGAACTTGAACTAGTTGCTGTACCTCTCAGCCTCATTCAATTTCTTAATCTATAAGGTGGACTCTAGTAATAATGCCCATGTGATAGGACTGTTGTGATTACTTGATGAGGAAGCTTGGTCAAAGCAGTTAGCAGAGCCCCTCTCACATGGCAAATACTTAATTAATCTTAGTTTCCTTTCTTCTCCTAGAACAATGTAATGTAATAGATTTGTTCTATTAAGAGAGAAATAGTCATTGTTTTAAATAAATTTCATATATATATATATATATATACCCAATTTTCTATTGACTTGTATACTAAAACTAGAAGTGTCTTCCTCTAGGGGAAAATTACCAATAGTGAAGAGTTCGGCAGAAATATTTAAAAACTGTATTGTCTATATAAATTTTACACAATAATTGTGCATTAATTATTTAAATTAAATTGTGTTTGAAGAAATAATCACAGGAGGAAAAAAGGATTAAGAAGATAAATAACAGGGTACAGCGAACACAAGCAAACACAAAGAGCATCCTGACTTCTGGGACTGGTCATTCCTCTATGGCTTTGTTTCCCCCTAGTTCCAGGCTTTAGCACAGGTACTAAGCATGTAGAATAAGACATGGTCCCTTTCCTCAAGGAGCTTGCAGTCTAGTGCAGGAGTCAGCAAAGCTTGCCCATAAGGGGCCAAAGTGTAAATATGCTTGGCTTTGTGCACCTTGTGGTCTCTGTGGCAGCTGCTCAGCTTTGCTGTTGTAGTATGTAAGCAGTCTTAAATGAATACATAAATAAATGAAGGAGCACAGCTGTGTGCCATTAAAACTTTATTTCAAAACCAAGCAGCAGAACTATATTTAGCCCATGAGCTATAGGTTGCTGACCTGTGAGACAGCAGAAGAAAGACTTAGAAACAGACCATTATGATATATTGTAAATAAATAGTCTGATTGTTTATCATTAGTGAAGTAGTCTGTAAAGCACAGAAACAGAGAAACTCATTCAGCCTGGGGACAGGGAACCCATCAATTGAGTTTATTAAACTTGATAAAAATATAGAAATGCTTTCCTTTGTACATTTATAATTGTACACCATTTACCTTTTCACTTAGTTGTATGCTTACAATGGTAATATGTACTCACTGAAAGAAAAAAAACAAGCAGTATAGAAAGTCGACCACACTTTGACTGACAACGTTAAATAGTTCTGATTGAATGAGCCTTATCCTTTGAGGTAGGCGTTGAGCCAGAAAAGAAAGGGTGTGGGGAGTGAGGTATTGGGGTTGGGCACAGAATAGCAGTGCGAGCCAAGGACACCAAGGCATTTTGGGAGTTGGCAAGTGCTTTGGCAAGGCTGGGTCATGGTAGGAGTGTTGGAGCAGAGGGTGGTGGTGAGAGAGGTAGGCAGGGCAGGCTTGTGAATAAGAGGTAATGGGTGAGTCAGGCCATGAAGCGAACTTAACAAGGTCATGTTACAGCAGAGCGCTTGCTTTCAGCAAGTGAAAGATGATTTTCCTCCTACCTCCAAGTTGTCCCATGATCAATCACCTGGGTCATTAAAGTCTTCTCATGCCAAGGATTCCCTGATACTACCATCAGAAGTTCCTTTCCCTTGACTCTTTTCCAGAATCAGTTGAGTATCTTAAGTGTTAATACTCTAGAAGAGAACCTCTAGTAATGCATGGCACAACTCCCCTTTGATGCTTAGAGCTCTGTGGGGTTTCCTTCCTTCCTTCCTTCCTTCCTTCCTTCCTTCCTTCCTTCCTTCCTTCCTTCCTTCCTTCCTTCATTCCTTCCGTCCTTCCTTCCTCCCCTTCCTTCCCTTCCTCTCCTCCCCCTTCCTTCCTTCCTTCCTATTTCTCTCTCTTCTGTTTTGTTGTAGGCCTCTTTAACTTATAGGACTTACTCTTATTTATTTATTTTTCTCAGCAGTAGAGTGTGAGGGCCATTAGTAAAATATGCGTTGCAGAATTTGTAAAGACTCTTCAAGGTTTTGGTTGGTAGAAAGGCACTGCTTATTAATAATCTGTGCTGCCTTGTATCTATTCAGCTTCTCCAAATGCCACAGAGGGCACTGCATAAGAACATTGAATAATGCAAACTTCTGCTCAGAGCGATGCACAGCCTTATTTTCCTTTAAGAAAAAGAACCAAGTAAAAGGAAAACTGATTCGTATTGTTTTCTCAGAGATAATCCCACATCAGCTCAACTGAGGCTATGTTTAGTTGGTTATTTTTTGGTTTCCCTTTTAAATTCTTGTGGAAAGAAGATCTATATCTCTAGCCCTTTAAAAAATGTTCAAATCCCGTAGGAACCGGGAAAGCCCCAGTGTCACTACATGAAGTAATTTCCATTTCCCTTCCACTGGGAAGACTGTACTGCACAGAGGGGAGCAGGCAGTGAAAGTTGTCATTTGAAGAGAAAAAGACAAAAGGTAGATGGTTGCTTAAGGGTTAGAATGAATAAAAAATTACTACATTACTCATAAAAATAGGACTACATGAAGGTTAGGGAATGTGACCAGCTTTAACACTGTGCCTTTGAATGGATTTCCTCCAAGAAGCTGGGAATGCAAGCTTGCCAGTCGGATGTATCTTCGATCCAGCAGAGACATGCTTTCAATAGTTTTTTGCTTCAGCTATTTCCCTCAATGTGCCATGGTTATTAATTTGGCACTAAGGTAGAAAAAAAGAAAGTTGAGGAGCAATTTGAGCAGCATGAAACAAAACTTAAAAAAAAATCCCCCAGAGTACCTGGCAAGGATGTTGATTCTGTCCTTTAAGGAAGCTTGCGAGGATGCCAACTCTAATTGGCAGTTGTGTTGGCTACTGTTGACAGCGAGCCTCCTAAAATTGGAGGATGAGCTTAGAGGCACAAAGCAGAGAGTAATTGGAAGTTTTCAAATCATGCCTTACACCTCAAATTTTGATGGAATCTTTTAGGGGGAAAAAACCCATATGCCGCTAAATTAAAAATACTGAAAAGCACAGGGTAGCACAGGCTATCTAGTTGTTAGGAAGCTAATTGTAGCGAGCATTCTTCATCAGCCCAGCTTAGGGAGACTGTTTCTTTTGTCTGTCTATGACTAATCTTCCAGGGTGAACTCTGCATGTGTGTGTTCTTGCCATTTCTATTGTCTCCAGTTAAGAAACGCAGAGCACAGCAAACCCATGGCATATAAAACACTAGTTCATGAAAGCCTGCTGGAACTCTATTTTAGGGGGAAAAATGCTGACCCTACATTTCTCTAAATTCCTGCGACCTAGTCAGGAATTTTGTTTTATTTAAGCTTTTGAAGTTTTAAGCAGTATTGTCCTCTTTGTAGTGCTCAACAGAAATATTTCTTTTGATGTCAACTGACTCTGCTCAGGTTGAAAATGGGCAGCATACATTGTGTTTGGTAAAACCCTCATGGTTGACTGATGAACAAGCTCAAATGGGGATCTCCACTGCAAAAGATGAAACTTTGGGGAAATTTTTTATGTAATTCCCTAAAAACATTTTTTTGCTTTAGTCAGTGAGCATTGACACACACAAACTTCAGGCTATGAAGACATGGTTTGTTCCAAGCCATTTTCAAAACAAACTTCCTCTAAGCCTGATTTATAAGATTGTCTTAAAATATGTATTCCTGAAAAGGTGAAAAGGTTTCTTCTTTGGTGGTTTGTTTTTCAATGATTTTGTTTTAGCTTTATCACCACCACTACCACTATGGGAGTTTACATTATTTTTACCTATAATTTTTCTCTCTTTTTAAGGTTCATAGATTAATTGTAGGACATTTGGAAAATGGACATAAATACACATGTGAATACACATCCATAAATATGTCCATAAATACATATCCTGAAATATCTTCTTCCAATTTTTTCTGCATATATAAGCATCTCTTCTGTTCACTGTTTTTTTCGGTTTTTTTCATTCTGAGGTTTTATCATGCCATTATATCATGAGCATTTTTCTCAGTCATTCATTTTCAAAAGCAAAATTTTTAGTGGCTCTATAAGTGTCTTTAAAGGTTCTCAACTTTTATTCAAGTTACAAGCCAGTGAGCAACATTGTATGGGAACCTCTGTGGGTGTCTCTGATAATTTCCTTGGGAAGAAGTTCCAAGAAAGGGAATTGCTGGATAAAGAGTGGACACTGTTTAAAGTAATGTGCTGTGTATTCCTTGCAAATCTGTACAAGGCCAAATTGCCTTCCAGAAAAACAGTACTTATGTGTATTCCTTATACAGATTTGCACTTCTTTGTTTATTTCACATCTTTAGAAAATTTTAAAAATTTTTCTTGAAAAACAAAGCATTGTGTTTTGATTTTCATTAGCAGAATCAAATATTTCCCAAGTGTCTTTTTAACTATTTTTAAAGTATTTCATGTTTTGTCAATTGTCTGGGTGCTTAACCCATTTCTAGTTGGAGAATTGGTGTATATTGATATGTAAATGCTCATTAAATATTAAGGGTGTTAAACTTGTCAATATATTCTACAAATTTAGAGCTTTATAGTTATGTTTATGGTATTTGAATGCATGGAAGTTTTAAATAATAATTAAAATTAATAATGATGTAGCAACAGTTAAATTGCTACAAAATCTACCAGATGTTTCCATAGGTAGTTTTTTCTTCCCTTTATTTTTTGTCTTTAGAGATTCGGCTTTACTTCAAAATCAGAGAAGTAATCTATTCTCTTCCAATTTGTTTATGTTCTTGTTTTACATTTTATTTGATCATGGAATTCATTACTGTTGAAAATAAGATTGTTTACCTTATCTCCTATTTATATTCCACCCTATTTAGAAATTTCATTCATTTCCTTGACTGTTTCTCCACTCTAGCAAGTCAAGCAATTCAATTATATCTTTTAAAATAATATAAATTGTATTTTTAAGCTTATTCTCAATGTTTATAGTTATAAAAAGTCTACCAGATTTTCTATAACCTCTGCCCTTTTTTTTCTTTTTTTTTTTTTTTTAACAGGCCAGGTAGCAACTAATGAGTGGTATGTAACTGGTAGACATACTCTTTGGAGTTACTTATATCACCACATGGCATCACTATAGAATGTCCCTGATCTTAGAACAATGGCAAAGAAAGCTTACTCAAGATTATGAAATGGTGCCATGACTTTAACGCTTTTAGGACCTTGTTAAACCTACTGATGAATTGTTAACATGCTTAATTAAAGTATTGTTTTCATTGTTCTCTAGGGAAGGGATTTGAGGGAGACTGGAGTCACTGCAAGGAAACTCTTGAATTAGCTTAGGAGAAGGGAGAGTGGTAACTTGACCCATCTTCTTGTCTTTATCCCCTGCAAACTCTGTTTCAAGGAAACTGAATCAGGGAATGGGATTCAATTTGTAAATAACAGAAGTCACTCAGTATTTAGGAGATAGGAATTGAATACAGGGAAATAGTGTTTACTGAGCTGCTGGAGGAGCTGGAAACTGGGCCTCCCGAAGGATTCCTGGCTAGAGGGCTAGCCTGCCCAGGAAACTGTCTCTGGAGGCTGGGGAACCTCCCGACTCCAGGATCATACCTCCTTAGCCATCTCCAGAGCTGTTGACTCCCGGGCCACCTAGCTCCTGCCAGAACTGAGCAGTAAAATGTATGTCCCTCACTCTTCCAAATTCAAGTCATTCCAGATATTAGACTAGGTTGCACATGGAAACTTAATTTAGGGTGTGTACCTGATTGGCAGGACCAAAATCACATTTGAAACTGCAGCTATACGACAGTCTGGAAATGTGTTTTTAGCCTTCCAGCGCACACTATAAGGACACACCAAAAGGAAGCTTGAATCACATGAGTGAGTGCCTACCATGTTCTTATAAGTGAGGTTGCCCAGAGGGGCAATGGAGCATGGGGGACATGTTTGGGATATGTGTGAAAGTAAGCATCTGCCAGAATTGGCAATTGGTGTGATGGGGAAGGAAGTGACAAGGATGGCATAAGAGACAAAATATGTTACCATTATGGGAAGTCCTGACTATGCACTTTTTAGAGCATTACTCCTGTCAGGTTTTTTTAATCTTAAAAATTATAAATTGCTTTCAACATCACTCAGTGAAATGACTAGTTTGCCATCTCTTATCTATAGCAATGTGAACAAATTTCGAGAGCCAGGTGATACCAAAACTTCCTCACACTTCTGAAATTCTTTAGGAGATAATACTATGTCTGAACATATTTTCTTTTCCCTGTACATTTTTGTCAATCCCAGAAGTAGAAGTCAAACAAGGGTGCTGGCTCTATGGGTTCCCCAGCCCCACCCTGCCCTGCTGAACTGCAGGCAAGGGTAGTGTTTCAGGCAGATACCAGGCCTGAGTAACCCTTATCTTGTTAAACCTGCTGGGCCCTGGAGTCCATGTTGGTTTGCTTGTTAATTTAGATATGCTGTCTATTTTTATGCCTGATTGAGGAGGGTTTAAGGTACCAGGTGGCCGCCTTGCCTTGAGTTCTCTGACCGCCTCTCCCAGGTGCATAAGTGCCCGTAGGCTGAGAGCCATGGTACCAGCAAATACTTTTAACCAGTCTCCATGCCTGCCATCCATGTGAGTGTCTCAGTCATCCTCTACTATTTTCATTTTCCACTCTGACATTGGTAATTGACAGGTGTTGCACTGAGGTGACCACTGAACATCTTATTAGGTAGCACCTAACTTGGGCCGTGGCACCCAAGGTCAAGCCTGGTCATTGTTCAGGTGGCTGAAGTCACAACAGTATTGGCAATTTCCTCCACTTTCCTGAGTGCTTTTATTAAAGTCTTTTTTGTCTTCTGACCATCTCCTATAAACGTGATATACTCATTTGTATTCTTTGACTCAAGTGAACTCTGAGATGGGAAGTCTTGGTGGAGGCATGAAAGTGTTTGAAATGATTCTCTGCCATTGAGACAGCAGCTGGTGCCCATCCCCGCAAAGTAGTCTGGGTTCAGAGCATGCTTCTCTCTTGCCAAGAATGTGATTGGGAGATGAGTGGTTACAGGTGTTGGAAGTACTACCTCTTCCAGTGTGCATAAACTTAGGTGGAAAGCACAGTACACCCACTATTACTTATGATGCTATAATGCATTTTAAAGCAACACCTGTATCCCTGAAGTTGTAAATAGGTTGCATGCTGGAAGCCCTTTATTACTTAAAATACATTTCCTCCTAAAAACAGCACATACATAAATATTGGTATTCCAGGCTTGTCTCCAAAAACCCGCTTAACTCATTACCTAGCTTTATAGTCCTGCATTAGTCTTGAACATTGTTCACACAGCATTTCAGTTTCTCCCTGCTCTTGGGAGTTGATTGAACCAGCCCAGGACAGTGAAGCTCAGTCATTGTCTTCAAGGTACTAGGGATAAGGCAGGATAGAGGCAGCGGTTGTTCTCAGAATCTCCTGGAGGGCTTGTTAAGCTATGTGACTGTGCTTTCCTGCCAGAGTTTTCATTCAGTGGGTCTGGAATGGGACCCAAGAATTTGCAGTTTCTAACTAGTTCCTAGGAGATGCTGATGCTGCTGGTCTCTGGAGCACAGTTTGAGGATGAAGTAGTCATCAAAGGAAGTTAGCCTCTGAATTCTTCATAAGACTTTGTACAACTAGCAGGGCTCTGCTTCCCAAACATTCGGATACATCTCGACAAGTCCCAAACTATCCTTTGTTGCCGAGGCCCTCTTGCGGTCTGTGCTTACATTCCTATTCCCTTTCTTCTTGATCCCTCTGGTATTGCAGATCCCTCCAAAAGCAGATGGGGTAGAAGAATAAGTCACCCTCCTCAGGTCTTTGGAAAGTCAAGCCTGCCTTGGGGGCATCAGTGAGCAAGTGAGTGTTCCAGGAAGTCCAGGGCAGAAGTAGGAACAATGAGTCAGGTAGCACCTTTCTACTCAGTCCAGACCAGATGTCCTACTCCGCATCTACAGATGCAGAGCTCTGCTTTTTCCAGATCCCACTGAAGCTGAGCTCCACACCTGTGAACTCTGGGTTCCATCGGACTTTCCATAAGTTTGGAGACAGGGCAGGACCTGAGCCTACAACACCCTCCCAGAATTCTCTAGGTCTCAAAAGGGACAGACCAGAGGATAGGGGCAGACATCTAAGAAGACAGAGTTGAGACCAGGGCTCAGCCCAATGCCTGCCATATACCCCACCCCCATAAATCCTGTCTCTACTTCCGGAACATGCTCTGGCATTCCCAAATCCCCTTCCTTGTCCTGCATCTCTCCAGCTCCCCCTCAACGCCCCCATCTCCACTGATCCAGAAATGAGCCCAGAACTGGAAGAAGGTCTTTCCAGCAGAAGGAAGGCATCTATACCCGTGATGGTGGGCAAAGGTGCAGAACAGCAGGCAAGGCCCTGCAGTCTTCATGGCCTGGCCTGCAGGGACCTTACTCATTTGCCTGTCTGACAGATGCAAGCTGTGTGTGAATTCGAGCACACACTTGGACACACATCACTAGAGGGAACAAACATGAGTTTCTCTCTTGCTTCTGTAAATGGAAAAATTAATTAGAAGATTGTTTTTATTTTCTTATTAAATGCAAAACAATAGTCAAAAGCAGTCTGAATGTTGTATTTGCTAATTGATTGGCTTTCTCTCCAAGTAGTACTGATAGTTTTACAGGGGAATATGTGAAAATGCAAGCAACATTTTCAAGGAAAAAATAAGAATGCTTAGTCAGAGTTCATATTTCTACATTCACCATAACTCTTGCCTTTATTTTTAAGACTCATGGTTTGGGATGAAAATGCAAAAGTTACTTTTAGCTTCCTTGTGTTGACCCCATGTAGAAAGTTGTCAGGGCCATCCTGGCCCTGGGTCATCTGAGCAGCTCTGTGGGGTAAGAGGGGGCATTGGTCCTCAGGGATGCCCTGACTTCCTAGCTGATACTCCCACCTTGGTTTACATTCCCCATGGTGGCTGGGATAGAAGAACACACATCCCAGATTTTAGGCATCACTCCTTGCAGCCATCTATACCCCTGATGGTATAGATAATCTGTCCTAGAGTGAACAAAAAAAGTTACATTTCCTTTTGTGGGCAAATTATATTTCTCATTGAATTTTCAAAACTGTGGGAGAGACTCTTCATGGTGTATGTGACAAAGTACTAGCAGCGGTGCCATGGTCCCTACAGGTTGTTATATTGACCTTATGATTGAGTACGACCAGCTCTGTATATGTTTCTCTCTGATTTATTTTCTATTTGCCCCTCTCTAGTGGGATCTTGTGTGTGATAATGCCTGGAAGGTCCATATCGCTAAGTTCTCCTTACTGGTTGGATTAATCTTTGGCTACCTAATAACTGGATGCATTGCTGACTGGTGAGTACCAACGTGCCCGCTACACAAACCTTTGGAAGCCACAGCACACCTGTGCTGCTAAAGAGAAGTGGTGGGTGTTAGCTTACTGTTACTGACTCTTTTCTCTGCTCTTGGTGTCAGCACCAGAGCAGAAGGCCTACTCTGCCACTGGAGAATGCAGAGCTCAGAAAGATGGCCTGTGCATGGAGTAGACCATTTCAGATGTGCAAATTAAACTCATAGAAATTCTCGGGCTGCTAGACTCTAACAGAAGTGGCCTACAGTCCCATCTCCTCCTGATGTTCAATGTTTAATGGAGAATTAGGTACAGGACTCCATGGGCAGGGTGCTGAGGGGTGGATGCAGAAGACAAAGTAGAAAATGGGGGAAGGGGGAGGTGAAGACACTTCCCCCACATGAACTGACTAAGGCAGTGCTAATTAGCACCTTAGAACATCCTATGGGGGGACAGAGGGGGGACAGACCTTGGCTTTGCCAGGAGATGCCTCTGTGGGCTCCATGGGGAGCTGGACCTTGAGAGATGGACAGCATTTGACTAATGGATGAGCTCTGCAGGCATGGGAAGGGAGGTAGCCAGAGGTGAGAATGGATATGCTTTGTGGCTGGCTAAGAAAGTCTGGGTGCCTGGAGCAAGGTACGTAGTTCAGGATGAAGTGATGAGACTAGTAGAATGGAGGCTGGGTGGGAAAGATGATGGTAGTGGAGACATTAATGACAATAATGATGATGACATCCAGCTAACACTTGTTGAACTACTGCTGTGTAGCAGGCACTGTGCTAAGTATTTCTGGACTTTAAAATCTCACGATATCCCTAATAGGTAGATGCTATTATTACCTCTGTTTTATAGTTGAAAACCAAAGCACACAGGTTTAAGTCAGATCCCCACGTTCACTCAGCATTAAGTTGGAGAGTCAGGACTTGAAACTCAACCACATGGCTCCAGAGTCTGCCTTTCCACCAGAGTGCTGCAACAGCTTTATTTAAGGCATTCTGTGGTCACAAGGGCAGCAGCGGCAACTGTCTAAGCAGGGAGGCAATTGCACAATGTTGACAGGTTTTTCAAGTAATGAGCCTGCTAAGGAAACAGGCATGGTATAACTATTTCCCTCACTTAATTGTTTTATCTGCAAATAATTTATTTATTTATTTGTTTGTTTGTGTATTTATTTAGGTGACTCGGGACATCTTACATTGTTTTATCTGTAAAGACTTTATTTATTTATTTAGGTGGATCAGGACATCTGGGGTTCGATGACATAATAAGGGCCAAGAGTGACAGGGAACAATCTCTGTAGGTCCTCATGATGCCCTCTGTATCCTGCTTAGCTGAGAACACTGGCCAAGACAAGAGCCAGGGGTGAGGGGACAGCAGCGGAAGGTTCTGAGGCCACTTCAAAGTTGCGGAAAATTTCTTTCAAAAGCAAGCATTTATTTGGGAATTCCTTGCACTGACTTACCAAATAATTTCCTCTGTGCTTGGAATCTGCTTCATCATCATTTGTAAATGCTTCATATCATGTTCTCTGTGACCAGAGCAGTAGTCAGTGACCTATGGAGATCTATATGGGGGTCCCCTGGGGGACGTTTTTGGTAGAGTTGGGGTTATGGGGACATGGGTTTTTTTTAGAACCAAATACTTGAGTTCATAGGTTTTCAGCATGTGTTATATTGATCTAAAAGATACTGTTTCCCAGAAATCTGCATTGAAGTACGTTAGGAAGATATAGAATCCATGCCACCTTCTTTCTAAAAAATGCAGACCCAACTGGGGTTTTAGTGTCCTTAGTTAATAAATAATTCAATAGGAAAGTAAATATAGACTTATATTAATGAATTAATCTGTGAAGGTTTAAATTGTTTAGACGTACGTGTGTGTGTGTATGTGTGTGTGCTTGACTTCTTATTTTTGCACATACACATGGTATATCACATACCAGACCCAGAGCCTCCCTGATCATATACCAGACCCAGGAACAAAAATCAAAAGAGTTTAGGTCTTGCTCTGCTAGTAAACAGAAATCGGACACTGGAAACCCACTTTTCTGAAGTCACTTTTCTGAGGCTCCTTGCCAAATGGGCAAGGTTGGGGACTGCCTTGGGAGTCAGGATAGTCTGTTCTGCTAAATGGGGTGGCTTTCTGAACATTTTGGAGTAGGCCTCCGTGTCAGTTTGAAAGTTTGGTGTTTTCCAACTCTGTTTGTTGGCATTTGGCTCCCTTCTTGAGCCTTGCTTAAAAGGAAATAGACCCACTGAAAGGGAACTCCAGATTTCACAGCTGTGGGCCCCATTTCATGGCTGCATGGGGAAGTTGATCAAATCCTACAGTCAGCTCTCTAAGACTGCCGTCAGCACATAATCACATTTAAATAGGACATTTCTTCCTTTGAAAAGTTACTGGTTTTAATGCCACATTTTGTGTACTAATATGCATTGGAGATTGTTATAGAATTCTTAGTTAGGATGTATGGGAGGGCCGGCCGGCCAATGGCTCTGTGGGCACCCTCCTTCCCTGCCTCATTTGTCACAGTAGCAGCTTTTTCTGTCTGTCCCCAGTACCCCCCGGGAAGCTGCCCTTCTGGGCTGCACCAGAGGACCCCTTGCCCTCCCACTCCTGGCCAGCAGGAGCACCAGCCGCAGATCCTCTGGAGGAGGAGACTAAGGTCAGGCATTTGTCTGCCCAGCGTGGCCACTGCAGGGCCAGAAGGGCCAGCTGCCTGCTGTCCGTGCCTTCCCCAGCGCCTCTCTCTCTGGGGCCCAGGACAGTGCTTCCCCCACACTCCCTGCTGTTAAGAGCTGCAGGGTTACACAGTGTCCCTTGTGGGTTCTGTCAGTTTGCTCACTCTTTTGTAGATAATCCCATTATTAAAATCTCCTCCAGTCATTTCATTTAAGTGGGACTTCTGTCTCCTGTCAAGGCCCTGAATCAGTTCTCGGTGGCTGCTGTAACAAGCTACTGAATGCTTGGTGGGTTCTGAAACACGAATTAATGATCTTACAGTTCTGTAGTTCAGTAGTCCAATAAGGGTCTCACTGGGCTAAAATCAGTGTGTAAGCAGGGCTGTATCCATTTCCTGAGCCTCCAGGAGACAATTTGCTTTTTCTAGCTTCTGGCGGCCACCAGCATCCATGGCTCTTGGCCCCTTCCATCATCTTCAGAGCCACCAATGGTGTTAAGTCCTTCTCATACTACTATCTCTCTGGTTCCCTGCAGCTGGGGGGAGTTCTCCCTGTCATTAGCTTGGACCAACCTGGAAAATCACCTCATCTTGAGGTCTTTAAGCTTAATCGCTCTGCAGAATTATTTTTGCCATGAAAGGTAAAATATTAACAGGTTCTGAGGATTAGGACATGGACATCTTTAAGGGCCATTATTCTACCCACCACAGATCCTAAGTGATAAAATCCTCTGCATTATAGACTGAGAGATGTGGCTTTCTCAGTCATCTCTAAGAGAGCCAGTTCATACTGAAACTCCCATGCTTGCAACTAACTGTTCAGCACTTGTTGACTCACTTGCTGATGTCCATACCTATAGAAAGCCCTATCAGGTAGGCATTGACTGGCTGGACTGACGGGACCACAAGGCTTATTTAAATAAGCATGGCCTTTCCCAGGGTTACATCATTCAGAAGTGGTGACCAAAATCAGCACAATCTGACTTCAAAGACCATGTTTGCCCTTTGTCCCTACTGAAAAATTCCACTTACTGATTTTAGAAACATTTGAGAGGGAGAGACTTAGAATGCTTCTACGAGATTAAAAAAGTCGAGTATTTTTTCTAAAGTATCAAAACAGGGCAGACCATGTTGATAGTTATCAGGAATGTAGAAATGCAGGAAAGAATGAGAGCTAAAGTATTTAACTGTTTGCTTTGTGCTGGCATTGGGTTTGTGCCCATCATCCAATGCTCCACAAAGTGGGATGCTTATCCCCATTTTCCAGATGAGGGATGTAAAGGGAAATAAAAATGGTGGATACGTCAGATTTTGTTTTCCTTCATTTTAGGAGGATGACTAAGTCATATTTTAAATTATTTCTGTGAGTTGGGTTTGGATAAAATCATCTGGCAATGTTTCCTAGTAAGGACTGCCTGACCCCAGCATTGGTTAAGGAAAATAATGGCGAAAATCTCCAGATGAGACACTTGCCTTACGTTGGTATTGAGCTCCTAGCCTTGGCCTCATTTTACCAAACTGAAGCGACTGATGGGGATAGTTAGAACTTTAAAAAGTTCTGATGAAATTCTGTCTTGTTTTTCCTTTCCCTAGATTTTCATAAATTATATCCACCCCTTCATATGGTAGGCGCATGCCCACTTTTTTTTTTTTAACTGCTTTATTGACAGATAATTTGCATACCATAAAACTCACCCATTTTAAGCACACGATTCAGTGAGTTTTAGTATATTGACAGAATTCTCCATCCATCCCCACACTCTGAAGCATTCTTATCACCCTCAAAGGATGAAGGAAGTGTAACCATTTGCAGTCACTCCCCGTCTCATCCCCAACCCTGTGCAGCCATGAATCCACTTTCTATTTCTTTATATTTGCCTTTTCTGGGCATTTGACTTGTATGTAGATGCCTTATATTGAACAGTCTAGGACTGTTCAAGTCATTCAGTGACCCTTTGTGGTGTTTGAGGTACTAGGTCTGGATTTTTACCCCCTTTTTTTGTTTTGGCAAATGGCATCCACTCTGTCCCAGTTTCTCTGTGAGTTATACTTCTAGACCAAGCGGGGTTTGTTTAATGGAAAGCTGTTGTTGCAGTTTTATTTCTAATGAGTTAAGGAGGAGAAAGGTGGAAAGTTAGCATGGAGGGATGGAGAATTGGTGAGTTTTTCATTCCCAAGGACCACCCCCTACTGTCCTCCCAGCCACCCCCAGCAGCACGTCGCCCCCTAGTGGTCACCAACCTGGCACCAGCCAGCTTCCTAACGCCTGAATTTAGCATGCCTGTGCCTTCCTTACCAGGAGGACTCCCTCCAGGCCCTCGCTGCCCAGGGACAGCACTATTAGCTCACTATCTGGTCCACACTAGGTATTTAAAGCTCACACCATCTTAGCTTAGCATATGATCCCTTAAAATTACTTCTCATTGTGTATCTGAAACAAATTGGCAGATAGATGGCTTGGCCCTGGCTCTGACAGGCTGCGTGTAGCATCAGGTACCTGACTTAGTAAACAACCTAGAGAAAGCAAATAAAGTCACTTTGCTTAGTGCCCATGTTAATTTTCAATCCAAAGGTCAGTGGTTTCTCAAGACATTTTATGCCGAGTGTGTCAAGGTTCATGTTTGGGGAGTTATTATTGATTTTGTTCCTCTTGCCTTGATTTATTTCCTTATACACTCAGAAATAGACTCAGCAACAGGAATTGGGTTCATGTTTCAATTCTCTTACCCAGTAACCGATTGATCTCTGCTCCCTTATCTCCAGAATTTAGGGATTGGGCTGAACCTTCCCAAGGGCCTTCTACCCTGGTATTCTGTGACCTAGTGAAGTGGGTCTAGATGGTATAAAGACTTTTAGTCTAGCACACTAGCTGCTGGATACTGGGTTTCAGCATCTAGCATCACTACCATGTTTCACAATAATTCCTAACCTTTTCCTTCTTCACATGCAGGGTTGGCCGGCGGCCTGTGCTGTTATTTTCCATCATCTTCATTCTGATCTTTGGACTGACTGTGGCACTGTCAGTGAATGTGACAATGTTCAGCACACTCAGGTTCTTTGAAGGATTTTGCCTGGCTGGAATAATTCTCACTTTGTATGCATTACGTAAGTAGGAACCTTAATAACTGTCTTGAAAAAAAACTAGCACAAGTGTTGTTGCCTGCAAGGTTCTGGCAGAGGTACCATGCATTCTGGTCATTTGGGATGGCAGTCTTTTGGAAGCACAACTTTAAAGACCTTCGATATTGTGAAAGTGTCTTTTCAGATGATGTGGTGCTCCATTCACTTGATCCTGGTGTCCAACTTGGGCTCAGTGCAAATCAAAGGGCACAGAAGCTTGCATGATTGTCTGGAGAAGTGGTGATCAGCCCATAGCTGATACACAGCTGCTTTTGTTTCCCTCCAGAATGTTCTTTATTGATGTTCTGTGCACGTCCATTCAGTGTATAATTGGGTATATCTGTGCTTGTTTCCAGGGGAGCATGCCAAGTACCTGTGACTTGTGTGTTTGTACTGACTCTTCAAGAGTTTTCCTTCTGCTTTTTTTTCCTTTAAGGCCACACAGAGTCTCAGTTTTCCACATTCTCATGTGCCCAGATGTGACCTTAAGAGGTCTGGAACTGAACCCTAAGCATTGTTAGTGGAAGAGTAAATGGAAAGTATTTGCTCCTTTTAGGATTAAAAAAATATGTTTTCCACTGACCTATCACATTTGTTTAAGTCTGCTGTCAACATGGTTATGTTTTACTTACTAGTAGTTGGTTTTTTCTATAGTTCAGCCCCAAACCCATAAGGATAAGGAAGAGTTTAAGGCATGGGTGTTTTACTTCTACTGGTTTTGTACTTTTTTGATCACCTTGTGGAAAAATATGTTGGAAAACTGTAAGATGATTGGTGATATTTTGTCTTTTTCTCTCCCTTTGACAACATGGATAGGAGTCAAGTGTAGTTTGTGGCAAGTTCCAGTGTGATAACATAATAATAGTTCTAATTCTCTTAAGTTTGCATACTTAAGACCTTTTAAAGACAGCTAACATTTTTGTTTCACTAGAAATGTAATCAATTCATGACATAGTTTTATAGTCATAAGGAAGGAATAGGTATAGTAAAAGGTTTACAGTATGTTCTTCTAAATCCATAGTCAGTTGTTTTATCATTTTCCAATATTTAATTGTAGTTTCTTAGAAATCACATTTTCCAGTGTATTTGCATTTATTTTAGAAACCTTGTCACTTGGGGAGTTCTTGAGGAATATATGTATAACAAGATGGGTGGGTCTAGGTGGTACGTGTTGGGGACTTAGTTTCTTTGAACAAATTGCATGGGTACTAGGTGTGAACGTTCCCAGACAGAATGCTGTGCTGTCCTATGTGGCCCTAACCCCTGCTGTTCCATGCAGAGGAGCAGGCCTAACCTCTCTTCTGGAGGAGACTCCTGACCCTGCTTGCAGGCATCCCCTGGCCCATATGTGTGTAGGTATGCTGGGGGCTTCCCGCCAGGCAGCTATCCTTGCCAGGCTCCAGTTCCCACAGGAGGACTGCAATTCAGTCCTTCCATGTGGATGGCTATTGAGGGGGACATCTGTGTACTCTGACAAAATAGAATAACAGTGCTTCAGGAGCTCTGTAAAGAGCATGACCTCAGTCTTACCACCCCCAGGCAAGGTGATGTTCCTGGAAAATCGCCTTACCACAAAGACAGCATGTTGATTTCTTCTTGCATGCCAACTGCTGATGATTGGTTGAGGCTGCCAGAGAACTAGTAGAAAACTTCTGAGGACACTTGGGGCTCAGTAAAAGAGAACACCTTGATCCATTTGCCACATCTGCCAGTGTTAAAGAAGGAGGATAGGAAAGGGCTGCACATGTAGCTGGCATTTGCCATCTGGAAAGATTGTCCTTAATTAGCCCAGACCAGGAATGAACTGTTCCTGAAAGGCATTGTTTCAGCTTCATGTAGAGTTATTTTACTGATGTGCATTGTGACATCATGCCTCTGGCCCTAGGAAATCTATTGTATTTACTGTAAAATTTTTTTTAAATGGGTGAAGATTTTAAAAATTAGATTACATAGTGAGCTTGTTATAGGAGAAACTTCTCTTCCACTTCTGAACTATACAAAAACGGTGCTTATATTAGGAGATTGCTTTGCTTTTGTCTCCTAGGCCCGGAATCGCATAACCCAGACATTTGCCAACTTTTTCTATAAAGGATCAGGTAGTAAATATTGTAGGATTTGCAGGCTATATGATCCTTTTTGCAGCTGCTCAACTCTGTCATTGTAGTATGGAAGCAGTTGTAAATAATATGTAAATGAATAGGTGTGGCTGTGTTCCAATAAAACTTTATTTACAAAAACAGGTAATGGACCAGATTTGACCAGTGAGCCATAACCTTTCAACCACTGATGTGAGTGATTCATGTGTGGACCTGACAACATGAGCCTGAAATTCAGACATCTTAACTCTCCCATTTCAATTTCTCCTCTGTCCTATTTTTCTATCTATCTCCATAATTTGTGTTATTTTGTTGTACGGACTTGTGTAAGCAGGCTTAGAGTTTTTCTGCAATAAAACGAGGTATAAATGCATGGTCATGTTTTCTTTGATTGTGACTACAAATCAAACAACAGGACAAATGCTATTGCAATGAAAATGCCATTGCATTTTCAACAAAGTGACCCACTGTTTGACCCAATGAAGTATTTGGGGTAGCACAACTAAAATAAAGCAAAAGGATGTGAATGATGACTCAGAGTTTGTTGAGATAATATTTAAAAAATGAAAATGAGGAAGATTTTACTGAGAGATGGCAGAAGAGCCACACTTGGCAAGGGAGAATCAAAAAAAGGAAACAAAAGTCATAACGGGCAGATGGGTTTGAGGAAAGATATGGGTAGGATGGCCCATATTGCTGCATGCGTGAAAGTCTGGGGAGAAGTCTGATGACGAAGTTAAGAGAGGAACACCCAGTCAATAAAGCAGGGTATCCAAATTAATGGGCTTGTTGGTGTTTTATACACAAGTTGTATGTGTGCTGAAGTGATGCCTGCAAATTTGTTTTGCTTGAAGAAGATTATTGGTAAGCTAGGTCAAAGGGTTGACGTACTTCTTGATTCTAAAAAGAAATTTAAAGCTTTTGGACATTGATTATTTAGAGGTTATATTTTTAATGGTCCCAAATTCTTCTCCTTTAACTTTAAGGTATTTATCTAACTTAATGCATCTGCTGGGAGGGCCTGTGCTTTCTCAGAACAGATCTGGATAGCATTCTTTTTTTAGTCTTGCAGGTGCTTGGCAATGAAAGTAAGGAAAGTAATGATTTGTGCAGTTTTAGTTTCTTGTGTAGCTTGCCATGAAGGTGGACTCTGTTTTGAGAAATGCTGCTGACTTGGGAATGTTTCCTGCTTTATTTGCAAGGCTGCTTAAGGATTTGGTTTTTTTTCCTGATTTGGTTTTTTTCTGAACTGCATTCTGGTTAAATACTCTACACTTTACATTTTTTGTTTTCTTCAAGTTACCAAGGAGAGAAGTGGTTGTGTAATTAGGACATAAATTAGAGATTACTGGCATCTTCCCAAGGAGTCTTTACATGGAAGCAAAATGCACATTGGCAAGAGCAAAAGAAGGCAAACCTAGCTGAATGGGTTTATGCAGAGGATAGTATTGGCCTCTGAAACTATCTTGAGACACTAAAATAGTTAAATGCACTTGGGCTATAACAGTGGCATAATTTTATTTTTTACCTCTGGACACATACAAACACACACACACATACACACACACGTGAACACACGTGAATACACACACACAATAGTAAAATGGACTCAGCTAATCAAGGGCCACAGACCAAGAAAAGCAGTAGATCATATTTCTCTATTTGTTCATAAAGTCTTGTCAAAGACTGAAGAAATAGTCACTTCTTAGTATAAGCAGACAAGTGGGGATATGAATCCTTTTCCAACCAAAATTCTCAATATTACAGACAAGGTGATACAGTGTTAAAGGTATGTCTTTTTTCAAATGAAACCCATGAGAGATTATTGCTTTCGAAAGTGTTTTTTTGTTGAATGTAGCAAGTCCTGTAGAAATATATATTTTAACATAAATGCTTTCTTTAGTTTCTTTCCTCACTTGATCTTTTCCTTTTCCCTCCTTATCTCTAACAATCTTCCCTAACTATACCTTCCCAGTTTGAAATAATAAAAAATACCCTTTGCTGACAGAGACCAGACGTTACTTACTGTGGGCAAATGAATATAACTTTGTTTTTCCTAACAACAATGAACAATTTTCTTGGAAAATTCTCTCAAAGATGCTCTTATAATAACTCTCCTTAAACCCAGAATTCTGAATAATTGAATAGACCTTATATCAAGAAGCAGCCAGAAATTTCATAGCTGACTAAGTTACTGATTGCTTTGCAAAACTAGGAGCCAGCTCTTGACTTAACTGGCAAATAGATTTAGAGAAATATTGAGTTTGTTCTGGGCGGGATGCTGTTTTCTCTATCACATGACACTAATGGTTTTAGACACTCACAGAAGTGGTTAAGTAACTTCTAATGTGCTGGTATAGGATGGCTTTTTCTTTCTCACTATCCCATATATTTTTATACTTTGGTGTTTCTCTGAACTAATATTCCTTGCAACATATTTTAGTCACCAGGATCATTAAGCATCAATACTATACATGTAAAAAAAAATTGACTGAACCAAATGACTCCACGTAGTGAGTTATCAAAGTATGGAATGAAGAGAATGGATACTGTTGAACTGTGGAATGAAGAGAGTGGAGATTATTGAATTGTGGAATGAACAGAATGGAGTTTGCTGATGTCAAGTGGGAGTGATCTCAACTAATTTGTGGTTGACTTCTGGGAAGCAAATATTTGCATTGCGTTTGGGAGAAGGAAAAGTTTCTTGTGAATATGTACTTGGTTGGTCTCTCTCCACCTGCTTATCCATCTTCAGATACCTGGGCCTTCCCAATAGCAGCAAGCTCTCAGGGTGGAAAGCTGTTCTCTTGGTGGGACCAGCTGTACTGACAGGGCTTTTTCCACCAAGGAAATGAGTCAGAGTTTACCAACAGCATCTGACAATTTATTTTATTTTATTTTATTTTTTTAAGCCTCAAGTGAATTTGGGGTTTATCCAGGTTGAAAAAGATATGACTGGGAGATCAGAGCAAATTGAGTTCTCTCTATTCTTCACTGGAAACACATTACTAGCACTGCAGGCAAACTGTGAAAAGCAAATAAGTAAATTTATAAGCAAAAAAGTAATGGGGCATTTGTTCCATACCCACTTATCTTCCCTTTGTTCCCCTGAGCAGTCAGAGCTTCGGGCCTCACCATGGGATAGCAAATGAGAACAGAAACACCTGGTGAGCATGTTCTAATCCCTGAGAAGATGGAAATGCTATGGTGGCCAGTTAGGGCTGCCGCTCAGGGGTCTGAGACTGAAGGGCATTAGTCATCCAACAGGCAGCCACAACTTGCCACCAAGGACTAATTTTTTATTTTTAGAGTTTGACCAATCCTTCCTATAAAAATTATTCAGACCTTTCTTTCCCTACCCATGTGTTAACCAAAACTTGGACTTTTCTTTATATAGACTTTTCTCTGAAAAAAATGCAAATGTTTCTCCCACATGTATGGATATAGTGTGTCATCTACATGTTAAAAATAGAAATATGAGAACAGAGAAAGAATAAGTGGCCAGTGGCATCACTGAGATCCATTCACCTCGTCTTCGATTCAGAAGTTAGTGCAAGCAAACATGCAGATATTGCCTAAATGTATAGGTAGGCTTCAAGGTGCATATTTCTTTGAGTGTTTGGAATTTGGTAAAGATAGGCCTATTTCAAAACAGAGGGAAAACATAGCAAATATTTAGAGAAATCTGAGTGTTTTAAAATTAGAGTATGTGGATGCCTTTACCACACAGTGAAGGATGTTCTGAAACTGTGCATATCCTTATGGACTAGATTTTTCCCAGACTTGAATTTTAGTGGTGCCCGTGTGCTTTGTTAGAAACAAAACTGGTCCTTACTCCCAAAGGGGAAGTGGAAAGATGTGGGAATCAGGAGACTCGAGCTGTTATGTGGGCTCTACATTTGATTGACTGTGACTGTGGCAGATTGCTTAATCCCTCTGAACTTCTATATACCCCTCTGTAATGTAAGGGGATGGATTTTTCAGTGTTCCTGTGTCTTCCTGGAACAATTTATGGAGAAAATGGATAGAATACAAAACAGACAGAAAGCTGCTGAGCCCCATCGTACCTTCCAGTTTAGAATTCTATAGCTTTTGAATTCTTAGCTCATCCATCAGCCTCCTTCAATGTTGAAGATTTCTTGGGGTGGAGGTTGTGAAACAGAGGTGCTTGCTCCCCTACATGTGCCCTTCTCATGTCCACACCAATAACTAGAGTTGTGGGACTTCCAGCCTTGCTCTGTGTGGTGTGGTTGCTGCAGCAAGTGTCTACAAAGGTGATCTGCAAAGAGATGAGCTGATAGGGTAGGGTTAATGGTTAACAGCTTCCCATTCCCCAGGGTTCCAGACCCTGCCCTCATGTCAACAGCCTTGCCCTTGGCTGGGAAACTCTTTCTTGCTCACTCAATTCTCCTCTCTTACCACATGTTTGCCTACTGGAATCCTATTACACTCCCTGGGATTTTCCTTTCACACCTGGAAAGACAGAATGGACCTGAAGCTAAAAGCTGGACTTGTTAGAAAAGAGGGTTCAGGAATGTAAGAGAGCAATATTGGGCTGATCTTGTTTTGTTTATTTGCTCTTGAAAAAAATATATAAAAAGGAAATAAATCAGTCATCTTGAAAGCAAGTAAAGAACACCAGGCTCCTTGGAAATATCCAAACATACCTGGTGGGAGGCAAAAACCATTACTAGTTTGCCAAGACTCACTGTTAGTGAAAAGACAGAAGCTTGGCTGAGAGCAGAGAGAGAAATATAAATCAAATGGTACACAGCCATGGAACTTTGTTGTCTTCAACTTGGTTTCTCAAATCAGTGCATCATGTCAAATAAGCTCTGCTTCAAATAGTTTAAGCTTTGGTTTGGGGTGACCGCATGGAAGCGTAAGACTACTTTCTCCTTTGCTCATTTGCTTTGCATACATGAGGACCTGCTAGGTGCCAGGGGTTCACCAGTTTGCCACCTTAATTACATATTAAACCCTGACCACTATCAGGTGTGTAGGACCCAGAGGCAGACACACGGGCCTGTCCTCAGGACACTCAGAGTTTAGTGGGCAAAGATGCAGGGACAGAAGGACAGGCTCTGATTGACCTGAAGGCATCAGAAAGAGATCAGAGCTATGAGTTTTGTGAGATCGGAGAAAATAGGTGTTTGCTGTTTGCGGTGGGTGCTCAGATGCTGGAGGAGCCTAGTGTGTTCTGGGCACTGTGGGTGATTAGGTCTTGGTTGGAGCCTAGTGTATTCTGGGTGGGTACTGTAGGTGATAGGGGCTTGACTGTAGCTCAGTGGAATCTGAGTACTATGGGCAATTAGGGTTTGGTTGGAGCTTAGTACATTCTGGGTACTGTTTGGTGATTAGGGTTTCTCTGGAGCCTAGTGCATTCTGGGTACTCTAGGCAATAGAGGCTTGACTGGAGCCCAGTGAAATCTGAGTACCATGGGTAATTAGGGCTTGGTGGAGCCTAGTGAACTCTGGATACTGTTGAATGATTAGGGTTTGACTGGAACCTAGTACTCTCTGGGTACTGTTGGTTGATTAGGGTTCGGCTGGAGCCTAGTGCACTCTGGGTACTGGGGGTGATTAGAGCTTGACTGGGGCCTAGTGCACTCTGGATACTCCAAGTGATGGGATTTGGCTGGAACCTGAGTCATGAATAGCAAGGCTTGGGGAGGAGGATGGGACAACACACAAAGATCTCCTTGACCTTAGGATAGTGGCAGGCTGCTGCAGGATCTCAAGCAAGAAAGAAGAACCTTTAGATCTGTGTTTTTGAGGGATCACTTGGGCTGCAGCAGTGAAAAGGCCAAGGACAAGGTCAAGCTGAAAGCTGGGGCTATTGCAGTAGCCAAGTGAGGGAAGAGAAGAGCCTGAGTGCAGGCTGCTGCCACAGGGAAGGGCTCTGAAGAGGAGGCATTCACAGCCTCGCTGACTGAAGTGGGGAGAAGGGAGGGGGAGTGCCAGGTGACCGGCTTGGACACAGAAGGTTAGGACTTTTCTCTGAAGGGTAGGCCAAGGGATTCAGCCCAGGTATCTGGATTCCAAATCTGTACAGTTTGAAGCTACTGACCACGCCCTTCCTCTGACAAGTTTGACAGGGGAAGATGGTGACTTCTGTTTCAGACATGGTGAGTTGGTGGCCCTTAGGGCATCTGAAGGGATTGGTTTTGTAGGTGATTTGTTATTCAGATGTTCTGGGGCAAGGTCTATGTGTCCTTACTTAGAGGTAGCAGCTGCAGGCTACCAGAGTAGCTGAACACACCCAGGGACTGTGTAGAGTGAGAAACAAACCAGTGAGGGAGAAAAACTAGTTGAGGGAGATGGGGAAGAATGACCTGAGTGGTCAGTGGAAAGTCAAAATAGACTGGCAACCAGGGAGGCAACCAGGAAGGGGCCAACAATAGTCAGGACATTTAAACTTGTCCTTTTCATGCAGCGATGGTTTCCCAGTAGGTCAGAGGTAACTGTGGCAAGAGCAACTTTAATTCCATCTAGTGATTAAAGCAGTATAAATGATTTCGGGCACAGGTTTCATTCATGGGGCTCTCAGAGGAGTACTGTCATGTCCTATGTCAAGTATTTTAGAAAGTTACTTTTTGTTTATTGTGGTAAAATATCCATAACATACCATTTACCTTTTCAACCATTGTTAAGTGTGTGCAATTTAGTGATACATTCCCATTGTCGTGCATGTTAGAATGTTAGCTGTTCATTATCATTGAGTGGAAAAACTGACTTGGAAAGCAAGTCGGTAATGATCATTTTTCTTTGAAGTCACCTTAAACTATATTCCTATGACTCAGTAACTGGATAATCAGATGTACAGTTAGGTTACGTTACAGATGCCGTTTTGTTCTCTGTGTACTGTTATGATGCCTAGAAAGGGAGCGAGTGAAGACTGACCACACTTCCCACCCTCTTTCTCACCACACACCCAAGGGTACACACACATGCGTCATCACATGTAAGCAGCTGAGAAGATGCTGGGGTTTGGATTGAATTGTAAAGCAAGCCCCCTACTCACCAGTTCTGATCATGAACAAGGTACCTGACTGCTCTAAGTCAGTTTCCTCGCCTATGAAATATGTGCAGACAGTTGAGAGGATGAATGTGGTTGTCATCCATCAACCACAGTGTTCTAGAGAAACACTGGTGGGCATTTGCATGTTGCGCACTTGTTGTGATGTGATGGCCACCATTCCGCTGAAAACATGAATCCTGCACTGAGATCATCAACCCTTTCCTCTTCCATGAGGGCCTGCTCATGTGAGGGATCCTCTGGGCTCACAGCAAACTTGGGAATTTTATTGAAAGAGAAACTTTGGCGTGGGGCTGCCGACCAGCTTAGGACCACTTAGGAGAATAACTACACGGGCAGGGCATTATTCTGCACTGTGAGGGCGAGAATCTGCTTCATGACTGTTTTTCCAGAGGGCGGCTAGATAAATTAGCTCTCCAATTGCACCCTTTCAGGGCTCCATATACTGTATTCTTAAAGTCTTAACCACTTCCTGGTAGGAGAGGGTAATAAACTCAAGGAAAAATTCTCCTGGACAGATCATCAGACTATTTGAATATCTGTCACTCACAGAATGTTTTGTTACTTACTAAGAAAAGACACTAAAGAAATAGAATACTGGTAGCCATTTTCAAGTTTTATCTCACATGCCTTTAGAACAGCTCTCGCTTTCCTTTCCCTGTGTTCTCAGTCATGAAAACGCTTATATACATTTTCTCTGTGTTGTTAAATATTAACTCATGAAACTAACTCATAACCCCTGATGCGGCTGTTGGCCTCATCCTGTCATTTGCCATGTTCTACCATAAATTTCTTTGCCTTTCTTCTGGAGGGGCTGATGGCAGCTCTATTTGCTATATTGCTGGTATGAGAACGTGTACTCCAGGGTGAGCATAAGTGATTGCTTGAAGAGGGGCGTTGCTTTAACTGGCATATAATTTGTTTTCTATTGTATTTTCTTTTCTTTTTTTTTTTTTGAGTTGGAGTCTCACTCTGTCGCCCAGACTGGAGTGCAGTGGCCGCCCACTGCAGCCTCAACCCGCTGGGCTCCGGTGATCCTTCCGCCTCAGCCTTCCGAGTAGCCGGAATTACAGGCGTGCGCTACCACGCCCGGCTAATTTTTTGATTTTATTGTAGAGATGAGGTCTTGCCTGCCCAGGCGGGTCTCGAACCCATGGGCTCAGGCAGTCCATTCACCTCAGCCTCCCAAAGGCACGGGATTACAGGCTGGGCCACCGAGCCCGGCTTCTATTGTATTTTCAAATGTCTCTTCTGGGGGAAAAGTTGTGTAGGAGCCACCTTCCACCTGCTGGTCTGCAAACATGTATGAACACAAATGTTTGGGGTGAAGTGACAGGCAGCGCCTTGTTTTATATGGTTTTTTGAGTTTGCTATGCCTTCTGAAGAGTGTTTCCTCTACATGGTGAACAGCCCCCTCTTCCCCCCACCCAAGCCAGCAGCCAGGTCCACAGGAACCAGGTGTGCTGAGGCTGAGGGGGTTTCGTCAGGTTCTCTGGGTTATGACGACCTGTCCCACTCATCTGTGTGGTGGTCAGACGGGTCCTCTTTTTGTGATGTTTGCAGCTGCTGCTGACTGAGACTCTGGAACAAGGGCCTTTCTGGTGATTCTTTAGTGATGAAGTCAGAATCGGGAGCTCTTTGTTTTTAAAGCTATGACCTCTGCCCTGATAGAAACTAATCTCAAGGATTCTGAGGAGCCAGGGCAGGGTTGAAGCCGGGTTGGATGCTTTCAGGAGAGGCTGCAGGGCCTCAGCTCTGGGGAAGAGCTCCCAGATGACAGAGTAGGGCAATTCAGAGGCCCAGGTGAGTGGAACGGCTCAAAGGCCCTCTGAACCGCCTGCATGGAACACAGAGACCAGAAAATTACAGGTCTCTGATTAAAGACTGTTATTTTTTCTTCATTTCCTTTCTGTGGACTTTTGATGATTCTTGTAGAAAAGGGTACTTTGTGTCCAATCAAAGTTGGCTCTGTCTGCTCTTGTTTGAAAGCTGAAAGGTGCTTATGTCCCTTTTAACCTATTGCTTTTAAAAGCATGTCTTGCTTGTTATTTTCTTTGTGTCAGTTCTGGGAAAGGGCTTAGAACTCCCTCTAAACCAAAGGCAGATTGTTGGGGTGAAGGCAGGAGAGGAATTCAGGGCTATTTAGTTCCAGCCCAGCTCTCCATCAATATCAGTTTTATGTAAATAGAGGGAGGAATTTTGCTAAGTTCCAGTGTTACTTGGAGTTTCTGTTTCTTCCCCACATTAATTTGATTTGTCAAAGTGGCATTATTGTCTAAGTGTGTAAAGCCCTGACCCTCGAGTGTAAACAAGAGCTCTTGAAATGGAGTAAATCTGGGGAAATATATGATTTATCCTCTTTGGCCAAAAGTACTGCTTTCCTTGTATTAGGGCAGGAGCATGTAACTATCCTTACTTAGCTGGAAATGCTTGCTGAGAGGCCTCAGGGCCTTCATCCTTGGTCATTTGATCACTGTTGAGCTCGCCTCGGCGCTTGGAGCATGATTTTGTCTGGTATCTTGTATCGCTCCCTTGCCTCTTTTTAGAAAGAATCATATACAGCCCTGATGTGTAAGAGTTCGACATATTGTAGCTGCGATGAGTCTTGGGTTGAGACTTTCCTTTTGGCTCACCCCTTTTTGCATGTGTGCAGCATATATATGGCATGGTGCTCTACAGGTGAGTTTTGTTTTTATATTAAGGAGTATAAAAGAGGGGCCGGGGCTGTTGTGGTGATCATGATTTGATAAAAATAATAAGCTATGTATTGAGCATTTTCTAAGTTTAACTGCTGTGCTAAATCATACTTATACACAAACACACACATAAAAGATATATTTAAATTTCATACTAACCATATAAAGTAACTCTTACAAATAGCCCCATTGTATAGATAAGGAAATTGAGACCTCTAATCCCTGGACCTTGTCTGATTTGCTAGTGATGACTTTAAAGCGAGAGTTAACATTTATTGAACTTGTACACTGTACCTTGGCACTGCTGAGAGCTATGTAAATATTTCATTTAATCCACCTAATAATTCTATGATGTGAGCACTGTTATTATCCCCTTTTAACAAATGGAAAACCTGAGATTTAGGGAAGGTAATTTGCCCTAGGTCACATACAAAGAGCTACAGGAGCCAGAACTCCAACCCAAGTCTGCATGACTCCCTTAGTGCCTGTGTTTATAACCGCTGTTTTTTTCCTAACAACTCTCTCTTTCTTTGACTTGAAATATGTTATGATAATATCATTTAAATGTGTATAAACATCTCATAAAGAATTTGCATTAGTTCTTATAACTTCTAAATAACCATAAAACCAAAATATTAACAACAAACAGTTCAAAGCCAACACAATTTAAATATAGACTTTCGTGTGACGGACGGTGATCTTTTCCTGAGACTGAATCGCCCATTTATCCTAGCTGGGTTAAATAGCTGTAAGACGTAGCTACAGATTCAGAGTTATATTTCATCTATTTTGGCATGTTGACTTGAACAATTCCAGTGTACATGATGCCTTTTCACATAATTTTTCTGTTTAATATGGCACTAATGATATTAAGGCTTTGCTGACACAGAATATCCAAACTTTACGTATTTCACCTCTCCTCTGCTCTGTGACACTCCTCACTCACTGTAATAGGGTGCCACTTGACAGCTCTGCTAACCTGTCTGTGTCTCTTGAAGATAAAGACAGATTTGTGGTATCATTTTAAAGTAATAATTAAATATGCATTTAATTCATTTATGGTCATAATTGAGACTAGAAACATTCATTATTGCCTATTTCCTGTTACTCTTCCTGCTAATGAAGTTGGCCTTTTAAAGGAAGGACACAGTCCTGCTCTCCCCAACTCACTTCTGTGTTTCATCGTTGAGTGGATGATGTGGCTTAGACCCGCTCCCCAGTCCTCTGGTCTTAATGGTCCAGCTTCTCCTATGGTTCTCTGGCCTTGTTCCCCAGTGTCCTGAGAATGAGGCTCCTTCCCAAGTCATACCTAAGGTCTTCTCACCAGGGGGCCTGGCCAGCCAGGATATGACTCTCCACAGGGATCATGGGATTGTCATGTGACTATACAAAGGTGGATTGGAGAAGAGGCCTGGCACAGCTTGTCTTTACTCTGGACAGTACAGAGCCATTGTCAGCTTTGTGAGGGAGAACATTATGTGCTTTGTGTTTTGGGGAGTAACTCTGCCCTTCTTGTCCACTGGGCTGCCACAAAACAGTCATAGTTCATGCAGTTGAACAAGTTCAACCTGATAATTTTCCCTTTGAAGGCATCCCTGGAAAAGTTAAATGGAGAACTTAACATCCAAATCAGTATTTACCATAAATGAAATTTACCAGAACCATTTCTCTTCTTGGCAGTTTTGCCACTGAAAAGATGGTCATCTATGGAACCCTCATTCAGTTTTCTTGTGTTTCACTTGGGCTTCTTGAGTTCTGTGTGTGTAGAGCCTACCAACCATATGTATGAATCACTGTGAGAACTTTGAGCATGGAGTTGTTGGGGGGAGTATCTAGTTACTCAGCGATAGAGGAATCTCAATTTTTGAAAGGGCTTAATTGAATTACAGAATGCACCACCTGGTGAGTCCAAGCTGCAGCCCCAGGACAGTACAGAGCCCAGATCCCTCTTTTCCTTTGTAATCCTTACCCCAAAACACAGTGGTGTTCTCTGACCTGTTCCTGGTTGAATCTTATTTTCCATTTCCTTTGTGGGGTCACTGCAGGGTCTTATTTCATGTTCTCTTCAGGAGGTAATTGCTCTTCTGCTGTTTTTCCAAGCTCTCCTTTTTGGCATTTTTCCTTCCCACCTTGTGACAGTGGAAGCAAATGTTTGCACAGTTGGCTTTTTCATTCTTGATGTCTATGTGGAGTGCAGGAGAGGAGAAAAGGGCAGAGGGAGAGGCTGCCCAGCCTTTAGTGCCTAAAAGACCACCATCTCATTCCCACAAAGGGATGTGATGGTAACTCCAAATAAAAAACATTGAAAACCTGAGAATAATTACCCTCTGAAGAGTCATGGAGACCTCTGATCTCTTCAGGTGTTGTATTATAAACAGTTTATAAACATGAACCTGAAGAATTTGGGCAAAGAAGTGGGAGCAGTGGTTTTCACATGTCTAAGTTATAAGAGGAAAAAAAAAAACTAATGGGAAAACACTTGCTTTTATTTTTATCTCCAATTCTTTCTCATATCATCCTACCAGGCAAGGCAAACCAAGCATAATAAACAATTACTAAAGAGGAACTTAGCAGAGTGTTTAGGCCAGAGCTGTCCAAGAGAACTTCCAGCCATGATGGAGATGTCTCTACCTGCTCTGTCCACTTAGTAGCTTAGCTACTAAGCACACATGACTTGAGATGTGGCTACAGTGACTGAAGAACTGAATTTGTCACTTTAGTTCATTTCAACTAATTTAGGTTTAAGTAACGACATGTAGCTAGTGGCTACGATATTAGGCCCGGTTCAGGCAGCAAGGAGAATTATGTGGTAGCCTCCTTTCTCCCCTCTCACAGCAAAACTTCTCAGAAACAGGAGCTCCACGCAGTATCTCTAGGGCCTCACTTCCCATCCTGCCCTTGGTCTACTCAGTCTTTCGTCATCCCCACTGCTCCCGTGGAGTGCCTTTGATGCTGCCAAAGGCATCGATAGTTTTTCTACTCTTAACTTCTCAGCAGTGCCTGACCCAGTCTGATTACTCCCTCTTCCTGGCTTTCATGACACCACGACCATTTGGTTATATTCTTTCCTTTGCGGTCCCTCAGAGGGTTGGATCTCAGGCTCCCAACAGTTCTCCATCTGTACTGCCTTCATGTGTGCTCTGCTAAAAAAACATGGCATTAAACCATCTCTATATGCCAGAGATTCCCAAGTTTATACCGCCACCTCTTACCTTCCCACCAAGTTCCAAACTCATATATCCAACTTCCTCATGGACACTTAGATGTCTGATAGGCATTTCAAATTCCGTATGACCAAAACAGCCCTCCTTCTACATCCTCAGAGCCATTCTTCCCAGAGACGTCATCCATGCAGTTACTCAAGGCAAAAATGTACAAGAGTCATCCTTTCTTCCTGTCTCCTTTGGTCAGCAAGTCCTCTCAGCTCTTCCTCCAAATTATATTCCAAGTTCCTCAATTTCTCTCTATCTCCACCGCAGCTCCCTGAGGCAAACCTTTTCATCTCTTGCCTGGAAAATTAATCACAGTGGTTTCCTAACTGATCTTCCTGCTTCCCACTCAAAAGTTGTTCTTCACTTACAACCAGGGTGGTATTCTTACAACACGAATTAACCTTATGCTCTCCTACTTCAAACTCTGTATTTGTTGGCAATAGCTTCATCTGTAAAGCACTGAAAACCAGAACAACAGGGATTTGAACAAAGCGGGGTTTATTTCTATAAAATATTCTAACAGTATAGTTAGTCTAGGGCTGCTGTGGCAATCTCATGACACTGGGACCCAGGCCTCTTCTGTTATGCTAATCCAGCCAGCAGAGAGGTAGAAAAGAAGAGGAAATGCTCTGTCCCACTGAGGTCACTGCTCAGAAGTCATGGATACCACTTCTTACATCCCACTGGACAGAACCCAGCAGCCTGCCCATACCCATTATGAAAGTATCTGGGGAACATTGTCTTATTTTGTACAGCCCTGAACCTGTAGGAATAAGGGGAGAATGGGTCTTGGGACATGGCTAGTAATCTTTGCCGCACCCTTCAGCAGCTTTCATTGCACATTCTGAATTCCTCACCACAGCCCATGATATTCTCTGTGGCCTGAACTTGCTGATGTTGCACGATATTTCAGCTGGGCTGACCTTGTGTCTCTTGCTTGTTCCTTGGGTCATTCATACTCACCTGCCTGACCTTGAAGGCTTGTCACTGGGATCTCTGTTCAATGATGCCTATGAAGCTTTCTCAGGCCACCTGGTCTAGTCAGTACCAAATAATTTCTTCAAACTCACCCTGCCTTTTTAAAAGCATCTCCCACTACCTTAAAATATCTTTATTTATTTACATGTTTGCATCTCCATGCATGCCACTCACCCACTCTAGAGCAAACACCATGAAAGCAGGAAACGTATCATCCTTGTTCTCCACTATATCTGGAGTACCTAGATTTGTACTTGACACAGAATGGGTATCTGAATACTAGTTGGGCAAATGAATGAATTCATGAAACATGATGAAAATCTATGCAGTGCTATTTCAGAATAGATACATGTGTGTGATTATAAAGTATTAAAGCTGGAGGGGGCAGATGTCTTCGTCTAGTTCCCACATACTAGAGATAAAGAAGCAGGATGACTGGTGATATGGGTCGTTTCAGTAGTAGAAGGAATTTACTGAGATATTTCACAAAAGCCTTGTGACTCAGATGCATTTGGACTGAATGACCAGATGATTGGTTGGATTCAAAACTGGTTGCTCAACCATGTCCTACAACTATTGATTAATGAATTGATATCAGTCAGAATAAGGTCTCAGCGACTCAGGGATGATATTTGTGCACAAATCATGTTTTAATGAGTAAAAAATGCAGAGGGATAGTCAATAATGAATGGCCACACAGGGTCACTCTCTTCCTTATCACTAATGTTGATCCTCCCCCCCCCCCCCCCCGGGGAGTTATTGCTGTTATTTTCAGTGTGACTGCATGAAAAGAGGAACAGAGCTGCTCTTACATTCTCTCAGCAGGGGAGGGACAGAGCTGCTCTTGTGTCCTCTCAACAGGAGCCTTTGGGGAAGTTTGAAAAGCTTGTCATCACTGTAAAGAGTCAGGATATGGCTTCCCTACATTCAATTCGTTGCTGTTGACCAACTTCACAACATCAACTCTAAGTGTCCTGGTTCCCACTGGTCCCTGGGTGAGCTTCTAGGCAGAACTCCAGATTCAGCATTGGAGTTCTAGGCCAATTCTGTAAGCCAGCCAGTGATTTGGCAGATAGGCAACACATGATTTAAGCCTGCAGGAACTGAAACTGATGCTTAGAAAATTAAGACAGCAGAGTTACTTATAAAGTATATATATACCACATAACCTCATTCAGGGTCCACCCCCTGTACCCCCAGGCGCAGGAGTGTGAAGTGTCATCCAGCTTTGGTATATGAAACAGACTGATAGTGAAGTGGAGCCAAATGGCCCCAGGTGTACATCTCAGCATTGAGTTATTCCTTAGATGACACTTAGACCTGCAGGTTAGCCCTAAGAATACCACAGAACTCTGGGCCCCTAGGTTCACTCTAGCCATGCAGACTTTTTGTGGGAGATCCTTTGTACTAAGGTCATCATAGACATGAACAGAATTCTTAGCCTTCCCATGTTAGGTTTGTACTAGGACTTGGCCAGACTTTGGGGAGATAGGAAAGGAAAGGTAGGGCAGGAAAGAGGGATGCAGGATATACCTGAATCTGTCTGCATTGTTATGGAAGGGGCATCTTTTAAAATCTGTTGAATGTATTCTATGATTTGAGGCTGGTTATTTGAGGTGGCTGTTTGTAAAGTTTTCAGGCAATCTTGCCTTTTTTCTTCAGTTCCTTTTCCTCCTCACTGTCATTGGCTGTGAAGTTTAGTATAGGCCCAGAGGTTGTACAGCAAGCCACATTCTTTTTCCCAGTGTGGCTCACAGCTGGCTACTATTCTGTTTGAGCCATGAACTGGTGGTGACAACTGGTATGGTAAGGCTGTGCCAGGAGAAGTCTGTTCATCTCATCCAAAACCAGGCCTTTCTTTTTTTTTGAAATGCAAAATGGTGCGTCACTTTTGTATTTTAGTCCATTCTTTGACTGACTGGGTATTATTTTTTGAGCATGGGTGCATCAGCTTTGCAAAGTCAACAGAAAGGTAACTGGTTCCCATAAGACCATTCCCCACTAACAGGTGTGGTGTTGTACTTTATGGAGTTCAAGCAGCTGGCAAAAATCTGAACTGCAACTCATTCCCTGATGCCTGTTCTGTGGCGCTTGATTCTGATTCTTTGGTAAATCTGGAAGGACAACTTCATCACTATACTTTCTAGATAGCAATGTATGACTCCACCACCTGGATGAGCTTAGATCGTCATGGAGTTGGAAGAGGGGTTGATTACAGGAAGACAGCTTCAAATGGTGGAAAAGTGAGGCAGGAGCGAACAAGAGAGAACAAGGATGCCAGGGCACTTGCTGAGACATTGGTTCCATTCCCCATTCTACCTCCCTGCTTAGAGACGCCTTCCCTGCCTGCATGCTCAGAGTCTACCAGCTTGTTTCTCTGATCACAACCTCCTGCTCTGTTTCTCTGCATACTCTTAAGTTGTAAGTGTGATGGAAAACACATAACATAAGATGTACCATCTTAACCATTTTTAAGCATACAGGTCAGTAGTGTTAAGTACATTCGTACTATTGTTTATCCAATACCACCATCCATCCCCCGAACTTTTTCAACTTGCAAAACTGAAACCCTGTCAGCATTAAAAACCAACTTATTATTCCCCCATCCCCTATCTCCTGGTCACCATCATTTTGCTTTCTATGGGTTTGATGATGCTAGGCTCCTCATATTAGTGGTATCATATAATATTTGACCTTTTGTGATTGATTTATTTCACTTAGCATAATATCCTTAAGGTTCATCCCCACTGCAGCATGTGACAAGATTTCTTTCTTTTTTTAAGGCTGAATCTTGTGCTAGTGTATGTATGTACCACATTTTGCTTATCCATACATCCCTCAATGTCTAGAACTTGGGTTTACTTCCATGTTTTAGCTATTGTCTATAATGCTACTATGAACATGGGTATACAAATATCTTTTCAAGTCCCTGCTTTCAGTTCTTTTGGGTATATACCCAGCAGTGCAATTGCTGGATCATATGATAATTTTATGTTTATATTTTTGAGGAACTGCCTGCTGTTTTCCATAGTGGCTATACCATTTTACATTCCCACCACCAGTATACAAGTGTTCCAATTTCTCCACATCCTCACCAATGCTTCTTTTTGGGGGGATTTGTTTTTGTTTGATAGTAGTTATCCTAGTTTGTGTGATCAGCAATACTTCTCATTCTGATATTTTTATTTATTGCTTCTCTCCCCTCATGGGGACGTATGTGAGCACTGTGACACCAGAGCTTTCATCTGACCTATTGACTCCCATGTTTCCAAAGCACCTTATGTGTTTGTGGGATGAATCTTCTTCATTTGTCTGTTGAATGAATCTCTTCCTGTGTTTCTTTGGAGGGCTTCACCTCCTGCTTCTCTAGATCAGCTAATCTTTATGCTCACTAACAAAATGATACAAAGTCAAGAGTTGGAAAGATGCTCTTTCTGCTTGGATGTAGACCATAACAAGTTTTGGGGTGATTTTAGGGTACCTGGTGAAAAAAGTTGCATTTGCCGGAGGTACCTTGTTGGGCTTCTCTTTTAGATAGCAAGAATCTCCCCAAAGACTCTCATGGACCACCAGAACATTCCACTTTGGGATCATCCCCAGGACCTCTTCTCTTTTCCTACCACCTCACCCTGAAAGAATTTAATCAAAGAACTACAACTCCTGGGCTTCTCTTTGAATACAAGACAAATATACTTACTTTTTAGTTGAATTAACTCTTTGAATACAAGACAAACATACTTACTTTATAGTTGCATTTTCAAAGCATTTTATTTTGAAATAATTTAGACTTATGGAAGAGTGGCCGTGGTAGTACAGGGGGTTTCTTTAAAAACGCTTCGCTCATCTAGCTTCAAGGTGAACATCTCACATAATCACTCTACAGTTATCAAAGCTAAGAGGTCAACGTCGCTGCAGGACTACCAACTAGGCTATAGATTTCTCCAGCTTTTTAAATTTGAATTTCCCCAGCTTTCCCACTAATGTCCTTTTCTGTTCTGGGATACTCCATCGCCCATAGTTGTCACGTTTCCTTAGTCTCCTCTGATCTGTGATGTTTCTTTGGTCTTGTCTTTCATGACCTTGACACTGTGGCGAGGACAGCATTGTGAGAGATCAGCATTTTGTAGAGTGTTCCTCAGTGTGGATCTGTCCAATATTTTCTCTTGATCAGACTTAGAGTTATGGATTTGAGGGAAAAGCACACCCCACTCACTGAGTGTACTAGGGGCCCTGCCGTCAGCATGGCTTATCACTGGGAACGTTAGTCTTCATCAGCTAAGCAGCATCTGCCAGGCTTCCCCTCCGAAGAGTCACTTTGTTTCTGTTTCCCTGTTCTGTTTGTCAGGAGTCATTTACTTTTGTGATTTCGTTGAAGGGACTCCCAGAAATGAAGGACAGAGAGTCTGTATGGTCAAATGTGCTGCTCTTCACTGTGTCACTCCTCAACTAACTGCGCGTCTTTTAAATGCACCCACTTTTTTTTTCAAAGTTGATGAGGATTTTATGAGAAACTGAGGTAAAAACAGTGGGATTGAAAGAGAGGACTTGTGTGTTGCTGTTGATGTTTTGGGTTTTTTTTTAGTTGGAGTCTCACTATGTCGCCCAGACTGGAGTGTAGCGGCACGCTCACAGCCACTGCAACCTCGGCAATCCTTCTGCCTCAGCCCTCCAAGTAGCCGGAACTACAGGCATGCACTACCATGCCCGACTAATTTTTCGATTATGTATAGATGAGGTCTCATCATGTTTCCCAGGCTGGTCTCGAACCTGCAGTCTCAGGCAAGCCTTTCGCCTCGGTCCCCCATAGTGCTGGGATTACAGGCTTGAGCCACCATGCCCAGCCAATGATTTTAAGAGCTAGAATGGTGGGAAGAATGATGAACTAGAGAAGGGTCTCCCTTGCCCTGCCCCATCCACAGAATGTCCAGCCCCTGTGGAAACACGACCTCATCCTTTGTGTGTATGGAGCAGAGTGTACAAACTCTCCAGATGTCCTTCTGCTGAGACCTGGGTGGGATACCCTGGGTCCCACTGCTGCCTCCAGCTCTCCCAGCCTGGGTGACCCTTGGGCAGGTCACCAGCAGTCCTAGATTCCCTTTCTTCATCTCTAAAACAAGAGTGGTAGGCCACTCTGAGTTCTTGGGCTGTCCCTGACAAGGCTTGGCACAGCTACTGAGGAGCAAGCAACCTCAGAGCTCAGCGGTGCCAGTCTCCACTGTGGCTGGAAGAACAAGGCTGCCTTAGAAGGACCCGGAGCCTCTTGGTAGCTGCTTTGTTAGGAGCCCTCCCCCCGCTTTCCAACCAGATCAACTACTAGAGGAGGATGAGGAAAAGCTGAGTTCCTGGTGCCCCTTACAGGATTCACGGGGGCTGGCTTTGTGTATTTATCCATGGAACAAGTGAGTTTTTCCTTTTCCTTCCCTCTCTGGTGTTGAGGCTTGTCTGCCTTCCTACAGTGCCTGCTTGGGCCACTGCCAGTCGCAGTGTCCTTTTCTGCCTCCCTCCCTCACCTTTTCTCTTTGACGTTTCTAAACTCCTAATGGTGTGCTGTTAGGTCACAGTGGCCTCCCTGTGATGTTTCTAGCTAATGTGGAGCTGGGTCATTTAATAAATCCATCTTGTCAGATCATTAAAGATTCCGGAGGAGCCACAGAAAGGCGTTAGTTTTTCAAGTCTATTGAAACCCATTCTTCAGTGACCAGCAGGGATGAGTGTTCAGTGGGGAATTTAAGAGCGCATCATTCAGAGTGAGACATGTCGAACCTGGCAGCATTCTGCTTGCGTTAAGAGCTGGGGCACTTGTTGCAATAGCTTGACAGTCTAATGGGTTATCGTGTGAATGTTCTTTACAGAAGATGAGTTGGAAAAAGATGAGATGACCAAATTTTCCTCACGATATGCCAGCTCTAATACGTTTTCTGTCCTGGCAACAAAGTGCTCTCCGAGGAATGTTGTTTGCTTTGAGGACAGGGAGTTTTTGTTTTTCACATGGACCAGTTGCAGGCACATGTGCTTGTGGGCAGGGATGTCCCGAACCCTGGTCAGGCATGGCTGGCACTGAGCATGGGTTGTGACCTCAAGGAACTTCCCCAAGGAACCTATAGGTTTTTAGGGGACTAAGACAATTAGGTCTAAGAGTGGGGGGCAAGGCTAGTCTATAATAAATCCGTCAGTTGTGTGGTTCAGTTAAGACACTTATGTTTCAGGATTTTTTGTTTTATTGTGGTATAATATACATACTATAAAATGTACCATGTTAACCACTTTTAAGTATGCAGTTAAGTGGAGTCAAACATACATTCACATTGTTGTGCAACCATCACCAGCATCCATCTCCAGAACTCTTTTTGTCTTCCCTGAGATTCTGTCTCCATTAAACAGCAGCTCCCCATTCCCTCTCCTTCCTTTGCAACTGGAAACCATCATTCTGCTTTTTGTCTCTATGAATTTGACTACTCTAGGAACCTCATATAAGTGAATTCATACAGTGTTTGCCTTTTTGTAATTGGCATATTTCACTTTTGAGTTCCTGTTTTCAGTTCTTTTGGATATATACCCGGAAGTGGAAATGTTAGATTATATTGTTTGGGAAACTTTTAAAGCTACTATATTCTTTAGAGACTATATTTGAGGTTCAGGTTTAACTTACCACAAGAATTAGTGAATAAAAATGTTATTGATATTTTTTAAAATGAGAGTAACAGGAAGCAAAAAAAAAAATGTGGTAATTACAGTTGAAGTTCAAACTAAGTGTGTTGATGAAGCCGGAAGGCAGCATTGTTTCATGTTTTTCCTTGTAGCATTATATATCTCCATGCTTATTCTTGCCACCAGGAAAATGTGTTTTTAAGGGATTTTCCCACTGATGTGATTTAGAAGTATTTATAACGGGTTTGTAACATTTATAGTTTTTACTTACTTATACTTTTAAAGGATTAAGAATCATTTTTAGATAGAAGTGCTTATTTTAAATGAGTCTGATAGATTCAAATCTATTTTTATAAAGTTGACATATGATAGGAGGTTCTTTAATTTAGAGAAAGAGCAACTGCTTTGCAAAGACTCATTGCAGAATGTCTTTACAAATGCAAACCCTACTAGTACACAAATATCTAAAAGTCGATTTACACAACATTTTTTTTCTCCTGTTTACAGCAGTCTCTAGTCTATAAGCATCTGCTATGATAATGAAGTGCCTTGTGTCATTTTGGCCTGGCACAATTTGTGTTTTTCTCGAGTAGTAGGAGAATTGCTACTAACATCCAGAAACTGGCGCTATTCTCAACCTAGGAGAAACCTGAGGGAATTTAGGATAGCAGAAAATCCAATGTGGCCACAGCCAGAAGAATCTTTTAAAATGGCAACTCTGATCATGTCACTTTATTCCAAACCTTAAATCTTTCGAAGGCTTCAGAATACAGTCTTCACTGGTACTCACCAGGCACATAGTAGGGCCCTAGGGAGCCCTTTCTGCCTTATGCCCTGCCCTTACCCCACCTGCTCTGCTGGTTTTGCTGAGCTGGTTTCAGTTCTTTGTAATCTGCGTCAACACTGGACTTTCTCTAGGACACTCTCCCGTGACATTTTCCTCAGGGCAAAATTTGCTCAAAAAGTCCTCAAGTGAGGTATGTGCCACTTTTTCCAGGGATCTTCTGAACCTTGAGATTTGAGGCTAGAAGCCACTCCTGTGTGTGCCCACAGCAGTCTCTGCCATCCTCGTTTATAGAATCATAGTGCTCATCACATTGATTCTACGCTCAGAATTGTTTTGTTGTATTAACTATAGCATAGATATAAAAATACTAGATAAATGTCAGGTCTAGAGGCTTCTGAGCCCGTACATGCTTGCGGACTCACAGCCCAGCTGTGGTACCTTTGCAGTGCCCTGTGTGTCCCTCAGAGTAACCCACCCTCAGCATAAAAACAAGCCTGAATTTGGTATTGTTCCTTTGCTGGCTTTTCTTTACAATTGTATCTCATCTGTTAGCATCTGTAAGCAATATATCATTTAGTTTTGCATGTTTTTGTACTTTAAGTAAGTCAATGCATACCGTGTATATCCCTCTGTGTATGTCCCTTTGCATGCTTTATTTCACTCAGTGTTATTCCTGAGATGCCATCTGTGTTGATCTTTGAGCTGTCTTTGTTTCTCTGCTGTCTGAATATGCCACCATTATTTGGGCTGTCATTGCTCTTTTTGTGTCTCCCTTTTCTTTCACTTACACCCCTGTCTTCACCTGGATTTATACTTTCAAACTCTAAAAGGATAGATAGCGTTTATCTTGCTCTTTGTCATGTCTTAGGGTCTGGCACATTAAAAAATTTGATCTGAGGGTCTTCCTGTGAATAGTAAGTGGGTTTCCCATTCCACCGTTCCATTCATAATCAGCAGAAATGCCATTCTTATTTGACAAGAGCTTTTTTCTTCCCATACCTTCCCTCGCCACCATACTCTAGATCAGGGCTCAGCAAACTTTCTCTATAACAGGCCAGATGGTAAATATTTTAGACTTTGCAGGCCATATGTTTTTTGTCACAACTACTCAACTCTGCCACTGTAGCATGAAAGCAGTCATAAATTTATGAAAACAAATGGCTGTTCCAATAAAACTTTATTGGCAAAAATAGGCAGTGGGCCATATATGGCCCACAGGCAATAGTTTGACAATATCTGTTCTAGATGACTCACCTGGTCAGAAGGAAGGACATTGTTGCTACTGGGTCAGAGATAGAAAACTTTGATTACAGAGTCCAAGGGACTCTCTTAATCTAGTATAGACAAGGAGAGAACTGGGCTATGGCACCTCATAAGGCCATAAGGCAAAATAAAAGTAAAAGGAGAAAGGTAGCCATTTTCAGACAAGGGTCCAAGTTCATCTTAAGGGTCATTATGTATAGACTACATTGCAAAGCCATAAATAAAAGGACTGCTATAAGATTTGGGTTTCAGGCTAGGACAGAGTTAAGGGAGTCATCTCATTTTATTTCCTCCTGACCCTTTCTTTCCTGATTCATCTCCAACATCTGAGACTTGACCTGGCTGGCTGGGTGCATTGAGAATGAGAGTGGGTGACTCAGCTCTGTCACCCTGTCAAGCATGCAGAATACATTCTCATGGTGGAAATATTATTGCCTTAGCTTTGTTGGATTAAGCAGACCAGCATCTTTGAAGGGTACTAAGTTCGTGTTAAGGATCAACCTTCACTGAGTTATTCTCTTTATGTTAAAGTGGACCCCCTGTCATCATGACATTGGGGTAAATGAGATGGGACTTGCAGGGGAAAAGCACGGCCTTGGGGCACATAGATTGGAATCCAGGACAGTCTTGGTTACCTTGTTATTTAAGCAGGGATGCCTGTGCCTGTCTTGCAGAATTATTGAACAAGGGATGTGACTTGTTCATTGTGGCAGCAAATGAGTTTGAAATGAGTGTGGCTGAGGGAAGTCAAGAGGAGGACGATAAGAAGAGGGATAGGAACTTTATGTTGTACGGCCAGGCATTGTTCTAGCTCTTTCTTCCTTGTTCCAGCTTCACCATAGCCCTGTAAGGAGTAAGTTCCACTACTGTCCCCTTCTCATAGATAGTGAATGGAGCACAGAGGAGGCAGGACACTGTGCTAGGCTCACTTGGCCAGGAAGTGGTAGATGCAGGGTCGAGAGCACAGCATGTCTGCCCAGAGAGTCCTCCCTCTTCACCATGACATGGCTTGTCACAGTGCTGGTGCTGAGAGTTTGACTGTTGTTACATTTGTACTGAGGACTGGTCCTGAGACCCCTCACCACTGAAGCAACTCAATCAGCCCCATTCTGCTGTCCTTTAACTGATCATGCCCAGCCTATGGCAGAATACACCAAAGCTATCCTAGTGAAAGGTGCCTGAAAAAGATCAGAATATAAATTGAAGATGGTTGAGCTGCTACTGTGCTACAGGTACTGTAGCATTTTCCTGAATGGCCAGGTAGACCTTGTTAAAATGAGGATCTTTTCCTCACCTCCCCAGAAGAGGCCCTGGTACACTGGGTAGATGATGTGCCCCTCTGCCTGGCAGAGATAACCACAGTAGGGGACTTCATTTGGTCCCAATGATGGTTCTTGGCTCTAATGAAGGAGACATAGTAAGTGGTCTAGCCATATCAGCTCTGAAGACACATAGCACCCAGGAAATGGTGTTAGTATCTTCACATGCGATATATCTTTGAAGTATTTTTGAAATGTTGAAGATTCAACTCCAGGTAACAAAGTATGGAAGTCATTGGTGCCTCTGCCAATATTTCCCTTGAGGTAGGGCAGGTCCATGTAACTAGTCCTGGCCAGTGACTAGTGTGAGTGGAAGTGACCTGTCCCTTCTGGGCTGAAACATTCAGTTACCTGTGAGACACCTTCTAGGCCTCCTGCACACCAAACAGCAACATTCACAATGATGACTGCTTCTTCAGTGTATATCCCCAAGTGACAATGAGCAGAGACACACCCCAACCCACAAGGGGTATATAGTGTGAACCAAAAATAAACTTTTGATGTTTTAAGCCTCTGATATTTTTAAGAGCTGTTTGTCACTGCAGCACAACATAGCCTGTGACTGATACACAAACCCACAGTAGTTTTCTCCTTTTCTTGCAAACAGCTTGTTTTGACTTGCGATGTGTAGAGTTGTAAAGAGTAAGTAAGAAATTGCAAAATACAGTCCAGTTTCATTAGACTTTGTACATGTTGATTTAAATCTACCAAAATGGTTTCATGATAATGCCAAGAAATGTTGATTCATTAGTCAAGCCATTGTTAGGCCACTCAAGTGTATGTAAATGCTGTTAACTGATGTCTCCAAATGAGTTATTCTCTTGAATATTGTTCTTATCAATTCCTTATTATTATGGTTTGAAATAGTCCTTTTAGAAAGCCTTATACTACGGTCTTACCCAACTATGTCAGCATAGGTTAGTGGAAGTGTTATATTCAAGACTATCATTTCTATTTGCCCAAAATGATTCCTTTAAGTTTGAAACTTTCATCTAAACTATTAACTTTCATCTAACAACTATTCAACTTACTGAGTTTGGGTAAGCCATTCACTCCTGTAGATTGTGTTTTTTCATATACCAAACATTGCTCTGACTTAAAACCTGTTTTCTATCATTTAATGTCTTGAACAGATATTGTTTGAGATATCGTACCCTCACCCTCTCACCTCCTCATCATACTCTCATGTATTCTCTCTCTCTCTCTCTCTCTCTCTCTCTCTCTCTCTCAGCTCTCTTTCAGGTGTGCACACACATGTTCACACACATATACTTTCTCTCCAAAGATTTAAACTGTCCCTTTTCTAAGATCTCTAATACTGGGGAAATGTCTGCACATTATTTATCATCCCTAGTAAACAAAACCACAGGAATCTTTGAAAGCCCCTACTGAGAGCTGAAGGAAACTTGCTGAATAGTCATCAGGTAACTTGAGCCCACCCCAGCTGTGTGACTTCGGTCTGAATTGCATAAGTTTCTGCTTAAGCACATACTCCAAAGGTTTTCAGCTTGTGTTCCAAGTGATATGAAGCGGGGATAGACTCAGTGGGAGGATTTTCATATCAGGGGAAAGGAAAATTGACAGCATTCCAGGCCCCAAAATGTCTGTTTGCCTTTCTCTTTCACTTAAGCTGAACTTTCCAAAACCTCGTGAAAAATACTATCCATCCTCTCCTCTGCCCACCTCCCAACCCCCGCCCCCAAAGCCTTGTAAATATAAAACCTTGAATTTGCTGCATTATGTTCTTTAGTTCCATGACAGTGTTCCATAGCAGGAGATATAAACTGCATTCTGGACAATGGGAAGCATACCCTGAACTTTCTCAGATAGCATTTGGTAATTTTTAGAGTTTATAGGTCATTAAAAAGGTTGACCATTCCCTCAAAGAACTTCCAATCTAAGCAGGTTTTAAACTACTTTGCCAAGAGCATGTTTGGTGCAGGGATGCCTATGGCCCATTGGTGGAGGAGAAGCATGTTTAGAATTGCTGCGCTGGTCTAGACTCAACATTGGAGAACAGAACTTGTCTCAGAGGCAGGCCAGGTATGGGAGGGAATCTCCAGGGAGCCCATTAAGGGCGTCAGACTTACACTGGGGAGGAAACAGACCAGAAAAGGGCAGACTGGCAGTGAGGCCCTGACAAACCATCCTGTGGAGGTAGTCTTTACTTGAGCTGCAACCTAGAGCCTGGGCCACAGTCCAGTTCCTCCTTCATGTTAAAATCTGATGCTGCAAGAGGTTAAGAAGCATACCTAAGGCTGGAAAGATGCTTTCTGAACGAGGGTAAGAACTCAAGCCTCCTGAAAAGCAGTCTAATACCCTTCAGGTAGTGAAAGGAGGTCACAGCTATCAGATCATAAATATACATAACTGAAAAGGAAAAGATGACTTTTCAAGGGAAATTGGCACCTGTTGCTTAAGTAGTAACAGCAACAATGGTCACTTTGTAAAAAAATTTTTTTTTTTTTCATTAATCAGTATTTTTTATTATGGTTTTGTGGGGTACAGTTAAGGGTTAGGTGTACAATGACGTTTCATTCAGGCACCCTGTAGATAAGAAGTGTTTTCCCATCCCCCGACAGATATTTGCTACTGTTAATCCCATCCCCCTCCCCCCCATAGTTTCCCAGTACCATCCATCATTTTCTCATAGTATTGCATTGGATGTTCAAGGTCCATTATATGAGTGAGAACATGTGATATTCGGATTTTTGTTTTTGTGAGAGGTCACTCAGTATTATAGACTCTAGTTCCATCCAGGTTGCATCGAAATTCATGATTTTGTTCTTTTTTATGGCTGCGTAGTATTCCATCGTGTATATGTACCACATTTTTTTAATCCAGTCCTCTTTTGATGGGCAGCATGGTTGTTTCCAGGTTCTTGCTATTGTGAACAATGCTGCGATAAACATACGTGTGCAGGTATCTTTTTTATAGAGTGATTTGTGTTCTTCAGGGTATATTCCCAGTAGGGGGATTGCAGGGTCATATGGAAGGTCAATTTTTAGAGCTTTTAGGAATCGC
>NW_007256165.1:464875-520147 GCF_000164805.1 Carlito syrichta | reverse complement strand
TCACCACACCCTCTCCAGCAGCTGTTATTTTTTGAGTTGTTGATAATTGCCATTCTGACTGGAGTTAGGTGGTATCTCAGTGTGGTTTTGATTTGCATCTCCCTGATGATTAGTGAGGTTGAGCATTTCTTCATGTGTTTGTTGGCTGCTCGAATGTCTTCTTTTGTGAAGTGTCTGTTCATGTCTTTTGCCCATTTTATAATGGGGTTGTTTGTTTTCTTCTTTTCAGTACGCTTCAGTTCCTTGTAGATCCAGGATGTTAAGCCTTTGTCAGACCTAGAGTTGGCAAAGACTTTTTCCCAGTCTGTAGGCTGTCTCCCTGCTCTCTTGATGGTTTCTTTGGCTTTCCAGAAGCTTGTCAGTTTAATAAGGTCCCATTTGTCTATCTTCTCTCTTAAGTCCTGTGGGTTTCGGGTTTTGTACAGGAATTGGATGCCAGTTCTGATTTCCATGAGAGTATTTCCTTCCTTTTCTAAGATTCTTATGGTTTGAGGTTTTACATTTAGGTCTCTGATCCATTTGGAGTTAACCTTTGTGCATGGGGATAGATAGGGGTCCTGTTTCAATCTTCTGCATGTGGTCAGCCAATTTTCCCAGCACCATTTACTGAATAGGTTCTCCTCTCCCCATTGGTAGGTGGTGGGGGCTTTGTCGAAGATGAGTTGGTTGAGAAATTGAGGTTTTGCTTCTGGAATCTCAATTCTGTTCCATTGATCTATAGTAAAAAAATTTTTATGCCCCTCAAGTCATGTTGACTTGAGTAAGTGCTGATATGTGGGCTGAGGTTTTCATTCTTCCAGGCTTTCATTCCTAGGAGAACTGTCTAGTTGCTTACCACCTATGCCAGATGGACTTTTGGCCATGTTGACGTCTGGCCTCACAGTGCACCCACCTGACAAGCACGAGCCCAACAAGAGGGGAAAAGGATCAAAGGATCCCTGGTCAGCTGACCAAAAGTACAAAGTCTTCGGAGCTGTCGGTAATATTAAATGTTAAAAGAAGAGTCGAGGGCATGTGGGAATTAGTCACAAGTGCCTTAGGTATGTGCTCTCAATGATGGTTTCCAGGTAAACAGATTCCATAACAATGTTGCCCAGCCGGTCAGACACCCTGGGACTCCTTGTGTGTGTGTCCTGTTCCCTGGAGGAATTGCTCCCATAGCTGCATGGCAGCAATCTCCTCAGTAAGGCAGAACTGCTCATGTCCTGTTGGTGTCATGGTGGTCATAGGCCATGGAAGGACAGTCTGTTCTCTGGAGGAGATGAGTCCCCATGTGAGGCGTAGAAACGTCCTTCCCAGGGCCACTGTGCTGGTTTCATTCCATCTTGCATAGATGTTGTCAGCAGCCTCTTCACTGGCTTCCCTGCCTCCAGCCTCAACCTGGCCCAGCACTAGTTTCAGCTGCTTGTCATCTTTCTATAACTTGACTTGTGTCTCTCTGATTCTGCTGTCTGAGTGTGTTCAGGGTAAGACTTTGAGCAGCAAGACTGCAGAGCACTGTGCAGCTGCACAGCAGGTCACAAAAGGCATGTCCTGCCCTCACATTGCTGTTGCTTATAGACTGGGGAGAGAGAGTGTGTGGCCACTCTGTTCCTGCACCGTGATTTCGTGTTGGCCTCCTGTAGCAGAAGCACAGTGATAGTCAGAAGAGCTGCTCAAGTCAGACAGTGAAATGATCAAGGAGGACGAGGTGACTGGGTGTCCAGTCTTTGTTCTGGTTTCCCACTAATGGATGCCACTCTGAAATGATTACACAATAAACCTTCTATTCTGAAGCCAGCATTGTATTTATGGATATGCTCTTACTGGCACAGTTGCTTAATAAAATCTGCAGGATCTTTATTGCCCCAAAGGCAATGTGTTTTTCTAAAGAAATGTATACAGCTATAAAATATTTAGATGAAATATAGAAGGTAAAATGTAGAAGAGGCCTTCTAATGCCTGCTAGAAATGGAACTGAAATACACATGGCACCAAATGAGTTTATTTCTACTGTTAAAATTCCTAATTTACCAACTACTTAAAAGGTGACTTTAAGTCAACAGAATAGGTGTGTGTTTACAGGGAATATTTTAATATGAATACACATAGTTGATAGATATTTATATCTGGATCTAATCTTTCTGTCCTCATTAAATCAGAAATTGGTCTTTACCAGTAGTGACCTAGTATATGTGTCCAAGGTAAGATAATTAACTGGAAGGGGGCTAATTGCAAAAGTGCTTATCCTGTGGTATTTAATACCACCCTTGTATATTCAACACAGGTATACACATTAGAGGTTTTAAATTCCTTCCCTGGAGAGACTAAACACAAAGCAGTAAATTACATCTGCTGAAAATAGGTTGAACAGTTTCTCCCCCAGAACTCTTTTCTCTGCCCACAGTGATAGCCTCAGTTCTAGCCCATTGGCTTGTATTGATTCTGGCAATAAAGCTCACTCTAGTGCACTGCCGCCATAGTAAGTGAATGGTTTAGTTGGACGCATAACTATACTGAATATATTGTGAAGCAATTAGCTTCCTGAGGGTCAGTAACTGTTATTTCATTTCAAAATACAGAATTTGCTGCATATAATCTGAGAATTCATCATATTTAACAGCAGTTTTATATTTTGACAGGAGGTAGTTTGTTTTGAAGCTGGGAGCACTGAAAATGTTAAACGATGTATAGGGGTTGATAAACCAACTCTCAACTGATTCATTTTTTTCCTTGGGTTTGTTTATATTTTTTCTCCTTATTTTTCTTCTTTACTGTAATTTATTGTCATTTAAAGTCTTGCTTCTTATAGCTATTGAAATGGTGGTTTTCCTTTATGCATAATTTTTGTGTGAAATAATGTATTTGAATTTTTTCCCAGACATCTTTACTCCCATCATTAGCACTATCATTCATTCAGTTTTCTGCACTCACTCTTTGAAGACCCCTGTCACTCAATTACATACCAGAGTCCATCAAATTCCACTTTAGAAATAGTTTTTAGAAATCACAGCCACTGCCCCAATTCTAACCCAAATCTACTAGAATCCTAAATGAGTAAAGTGGGAAACAATGTCTGAGGTTGTTGTCCAAGGTCTTACTTGAACAGATCTAGCACTGAAATCACCTCCCATCTCTGGCTTGGCCTGTCCACTGTGCAGGCTGTGCTGGCCGACATTCAATTAAGGCTCCTACAGCAGCTGTCAACTCCTTGCCCTGCCGCGGGGCTCTGGCCCATCTAAACCTTTCCTCTCTTCTGCCCCTGGATTTATCTTCCCAAAACATCACTTTCATCATGGTCACTTTCTTTCTCCCTGACTGCCAGTTGCTTTCAAACTTTTTAGCTTTTCATACAAGGGTCATTATAGTTTGACTCCACCCAATTTCAGTAAGGTGCACCCTTATTCCAGCCAATCATCTCTTGGCCCCTCAACTTTCCATGGTCAGTGCTGGCCCCAGCACCTTGCTCATGTTTTTTCTGCCATACAGAATGCCTCTTTTCCCTTCTGACTGTCCGGAATTTATCTTTGAGATCCACCTCAATGTCTGTTTTCCTATAGCCTGTCATCACTGTTCAGACTGTGCTGACCTCCCAGACCTGAATGGTTAAAGTTGGGCCCATGCTTATACTAGTTCAGCCCTATCTCTTAATCCAAAGAGAGGTAGTATGGTGTAGTGGTTAGGAACTGAGATTCTAAAACCAGAGGAAGTGTTGCTGATAAATAGCTGTGTGACCTTGGCAGTTACTTAACCTTTTTGTGCTCAGTGTCCTCATCTATAAAGATGGAGACAACAAAAGTACCAGCATCCCAGGGTTACTGTGAGGATTATAAGTACATAGGACAATGCCTGGCACATGGTAGACACCAGATAAGTGTTCGCTGTTAATCACCATGATCATCATCTCCATTACTGTCTCTTAAGTTTCCAAAGGGCGGTGATCACAATGTTACTATTCCTTGAGTGTGTAACGGATGCTTGGCCAACACTGAATGGAAGGATAAATGACCTGCTACCTGGCTTCTTCTGCACTTTTGATTCAGGATCAGTCCCCCAGGCCTCCATATGTCTCATACGGCGCTACTCCAGAACAACAGTATTCTAACATGCATTGGCTGAGGATGGCTGTGTCAGGGGTCCCCAAGATCACGAGGAGGTTGGCTTACTCACAAGTAGGAATCATAGCACTCGGCATAGAGTTGTATGTGTGACTAGGATTTATTATATCAAAAGGGCCTAGAGCAAAATCAGCAAAGGGAAAAGGCAGATGGGTCCAAGTCCAGAGGAAACCAAGCACAAGCTTCCAAGAGTCCTCTCCCAGCAGAGTCACACTGGATCACCTGCTTCCTCCAGGATGGAACTGTGACAGCATATATGTAGTGTTGTCTACCAAGGAAGCTTGCCTAGAGGCTTAGTGCTCAAGGTGTTTTGGGGAACTGGTCATATAGGCACGGCACTCTCTACCTGGCACACACCTGAATTCCTGACTCCCAGAAGGAAAGCAAGTGCTCAGCATGATCCAAATTATTTGGACAGACATCCTAGGCCCAGAAAGCCTCCTTCCCCATCTCCATCCATTAGGAAGTACTGGGAACCCTTCTGGAGTCTAAGTTCCCAGGGACCAGTCAAGAACCTACCTCACAAGGAGACCTTCCTAAGAAGGCCATCTTAGGTCTACTGGGTTCATTCTTTGCTGCACAATAGCATAGGCTGACGGTATAGACAACTAGCTTTTAACTAATTGAAGTTTTGCAGGAAAAAGAGAAACCCTGTCTGTCACTTAGTATTTTTTCGGCACTTTATAAATATTTGGTAATGACATAATAGTGGAGAGAAAGAGAGATTTCAGATCAAAATTGTGAGGGAAAGATAAGTCAGAATTTGAAAGAGAATATTGGTCAAGATTGTCCCATGACTTCTACACCCTGAGGCTCCTAACACCCAGGCTGTACTCCAATTTTCTGGGACATTCATGGGCTTTCCTGATGCTCACAGCTGAGCTGGGTGGCTGGAGTATGTCCTAAGGTCCCTGTGCATGAGGATGGGAGATACAGGGGAAGCCAGGGTTTCCTCAGGCCATACCACCAGTGCACAGCAGAGCTCCAGACTGATTGCTGGCCTAGGACTCCACAGCCCACATGTGTTCCTTCACACAAGAAAACACAGCTCAGGTGCGAGAAAGAGCTCCCTGGCCTTTTCCTCATGCTCTGCTCTGTCCAGGTTTGCTGCTCTTGGCGTCCGCTCCTATCCTTCCTTCCCAGTACAGCTGTCAAGAGGGACCTGTAGGCTAAGAGGTAGTAGTGCATCTTGCCATTTTTACTCCATATTTTCAAATCCTAGTTTCCTTTACTGAATTCACACCCTACTTTGAAAGACCAGAGGGACATGATTAGCAAATTGGCCTGATGTTCACCTCTGTTTCAGACTTGCTTGCCCTTCCCGTTCATATTCTAAGTTCCAAGTGTTCCAGCCTTCTTCCAGAGAGGCTGTACCCTTGAGGCAGAGCTCAGGTTCTACATCTCAGCAAGGATGCTTTCTAGCTGTTCCTCAGCTTCCTTATCTGTGAAATAGGAGTGATAACAGTACTTACTTCCTGGGATGTTTGTGAGTTTAAAGGAGATGCTGTATTACATTGATTTTAAGATGCATCCCCACCCACGCACATACTCTTGAGCATTTTTGAATCAGGATGTTACAATCAATGCTGTGACAGAGACTAACAGGCAGCTTTTTCTTTCTTGGTGGTACATTCAATAATGGTGCATCTTAAAATCAAAGGTTAGATAAAATACAGTAAAACGTATGCAGTATTTAACACAACGCCTGGTAGGAAATAAATATTCAGGAAGGTTAGTTGTTATTGCTGATATCAATGTCATTATCATCATCAAGGAAGGAGATCAGCTAAAATTCAGTGTTTTCTATATTTTAGTATCTAATTCTTAGAATACACAAAACAAAGATTCTCATCCTTATTTTACGGATGAGGAAACTGAGCCTCAGGCAACTCACCTTCCACCCACAGAGCTGATAAGGGGCAGAGCTGAGGGTCCAGCTAGTAGACTGTGCTACCACCCACTAACCAGAATCAGCCAGCTACCTGTTTTTATGATTTGAGAGCTGTGAATCGGTTTTCATGTTTTTAAATGCCTTGAAAAAAAAAATCAAATTATTAGTATTTTGTGACATATGAAAATTTAAATTTAAGAAATTTAAATTTCAGTGTCCATAAGTGAAGTTATATTGAAACACAGCCTTGCACATCTGTTCACTTAGTCTATGGTGGCTTTTTCTCTATAGCAGCAGAAACCATGCAACTTGCAACGCCTTAAATATTTGCCATTTGACTTTTTTCTGGAAAGGTCTACCAATTTCTAGTCTAGTCCTTTGGCACTCTGACTTGTGCCCTTTTGAGGAGAGCGAATGTCTCATTCATCTTTTTATCTTCCACACTTGATAGACACTCAATAAGTGTTTGCCAAATTGACTTTCTGTAATCACTTCTGAGTCTGAAGTAAATCTCAAGTCATACTGGTTACCTGGTTACCATAGTACCAGATAAACATCAAAATAAAATGCTTGTCAGCTCAAGGAGAGGAAAACCAGTTAGAGTCTCTCCAAGACACTTTTTCAAATAAGTTCATATTTGTGTTACAGTATTTCTTGGAGAGTAAATAAATAAAGTGATTCCTGAAGAACAAGACCATGTCACTGGGAACAGCTGAATGGGTAAATAAATCTCAGGTAGGTATTTTCAAGATATTGAACACTTAATAGTTCCTACTTATCAGCCCTTAGAAGGCCTGCTGTGTCACAGTAGGACCAAGCACAGACAGGCCGTGGGGTTCATTCGTTGGAGACCCCGTGCAGGTCTGTAGAGAAATGAGTTGTGTTGTTCTGACTTTGAAGTCCTATTGGCTTCAAGCAGTCAATTAAGTTATTGAAGCCAAACCATGATCGACGTTTCCTCCACATTAAATATTTACAAGGAAGGCACACTCAAGGTCATGGGGGAACTTGCTCAACTTGGAGTTTGAGCCATCCATGGGGCACATGGGCCCAAGTCAGGTGAGAAGTGCTGAGATGAGCAAGAGCTATTGCCACTATGTGGGAGGAAGGGGATGGGTCAGGAGCACCCCTCGGGCCACCTAGGGGGAGCCATGTGTGTGCATGTGTAGCTGCAGCAGCCTGAGACCAGTACAGTTGGCCATTGCCCTTGCTTTTCATACCTTACAGAGAAGCCTTCCTACAAAACTAGAACCAAGAGTGGGCCACCTGCCCTTGAAAGGCCCTGTGTACCTGGACCCCCCAGGGAGACTCACAGTTCCTCAAGGACCCACACTCAAAGTCCTTCAAGACTTGCTTTAAACATTTTAATTGTAATTGTCAAATTATTTTCTTTTCAGTCATTTCCCAAGAAAGTATAATTCCTAAAAGATTTTTTGCATTCCTAGGTTTGGCTAACCCCTTTTAGTTTTATAGTAAGAAAATCAATGAAAAAATACATTTTGGACCAAAAAAAAATTCCAACCAGGCATTTTTTTTTAATGGAAGTGTATATTCCATGAAGTAAAGTTTGACAGAATCTACTACAGTCTATTTTCTTTTTTTTTTTTAATTTTAAATATATGGGATGCAATTTAAGGTTAGGTATACAAATTTTCATTATGCAGGTACCCTTGTTGATGAGGTGTGCCCCCCACCCCTGGTAGTTTCCCACTCCTGCCAATTCCACCCCCACTCTCCCCTGGCAGTGTCCCACTATCGCCAATCCCTTTCTTATAGTATTATGATAGTTGTTCAAGGTCCACTTATGAGTGAGAACATGTGATATTCGGTTCTTTGTTTCTGTGATAGATCACTCAGTATTACAGCTTCTAAGTCCATCCAAGTTGCTGCAAAGTTCATAATTTTGTCCTTCTTTATGGCTGCCTAATATTCCATCCTGTATATGTACCACATTTTTTTTATCCAGTCCTCTTTCGATGGGCAGCATGGTTGATTCCATGTTTTTGCTATTGTAGATAATGCTACAATAAACATGCATGTACAGGTATCTTTTTCATAGAGTGATTTGAGTTCCTCCGGGCATATTCCCAGTAGGGGGATTGTGGGGTTGTATGGGAGGTCAATTTTTAGATCTTTTAGGAATTGCCACACTGTTTTCCACAAAAGCTGTACTAGTTTACATTCCGATCAACAGTGTAAAAGTGTTCCCTTTTCACCACATCTTCTCCAGCATCTGTTGTTTTTTGAGTTATTGATGATGTCCATTCTGACCAGGTGGTATCTCAGTGTGGTTTTAATTTGCATTTATTTGATGACTAGTGAGGCTGAGCATTTTTTCATGCTCTGTTGACTGCTCATATGTCCTCTTTTGAGAAGTGTCTATTCATATCTTTTGCCCACTTTGTAATGGGGCTGTTTGTTTTTTTCTTTTTGGCATGTTTGAGTTCCTTGTAGATCCTAGATGTTAGACCTTTATTAGATATACAATTGGCAAATATTTTTTCCCAGTCTTTGGACTGTCTTCCCACTCTCTCAATTGTAGCCCATTTTCTAAGAAAAAATGGATCTGTTTTCTTATAATTTGCCTCTGTCCTAAAAAACAAAAGTGTGATACTCAACAAATATTAATTATGCTTACAGTGTACTGAGTTCTTATTTCCTGCCTTTCTCTTGAGTATAGAAATTTACCTATTTGTAAGTGAAATTTCTGCAAGAAAAATTATACTTCAAAAACCATTTCTAATATAAAAACTGTATTTACACATGCACACACACACAATTTAAGCATGAAGCATTTCAGCAATTATTGGGTTAAAATGCTTATGGGGACTGGTCCAGGGTCCCCAAAAAAAGAGGGCTCCTAATTGAGAACCTAAACATAGTGTTTATAGCATTATTTCTAATAAGTTGCCTATGAACTTTTAGAACACATCTGTGGATGTGAATATTGCCTCAAATGGAGGGTTGAAGAAAAATTACAGGAAGGTGATGGTGATTTTTAGAATGCTAAGGTTGCAGTCCTTTTTGTGTCACCTTTTTTGGACCCTTTAGATTTAATTAGAAGTCCTGGAAGGTGGTAGACAAGAATTCACACGTTTTTTACTAGTTCTCTTCTGCCTGGGAATGTTCCCATGCAGAAGTAGATTGGAGTAATTATCAGCTAGGCTATATTATTCATGGAAATATTAAGAAGGAAAAAAGTATTTTTTCAGTCTTATGCTCTAGTGACAGTCAGAATTAGGTTAAAAGTAAAGCAAATTCTGGGAAAGACCATCGAATTTTAATTAGCTCATCACTCTGAGTGGTTCTGGTGTGTCAGCGGGTTCTTCTGTACCATATACACATTTTTTATAGACTTAAGTAAAAATAGGAGCTGGTGTGCCTTCGTCTCATCCAGAAACTCAATCCAAACAAGCTACATGGAGATCCCACCTTCCAAGCAGCATACATCTTGGAAATAGGACACCACTGCCTGCCTTGTTCACAATGTCCTCTCCCGTGGGCATCTCTGCTGATCCCAGCTCTCTCCCGTTCAGATCATTTCTATCCCCCCACTCCATTCACAGCTAATGATTCTCCATCGTTCTATTAGAACCCTTTTGCCTAGCTTATTGCATTGGAGGACTTGGTCTAATTTTCCTGAACTCTTATAGACTAAATTGCCCATTTTCAACTTTTTTCAGCTTTTAATCATTCTGACCCACTTTATGTTGAAATTTGGCCAATTTGACAGAAATGGAAGCTCCTTTTAAAGCAATACTCTGGAATGTTTTGAATATTTTTGGGTCAGAGACCCCCTTCTAGAATTTTATGAAAGCTATGGGTCCTTCCTCTGGGAAAAACAAAATGTATATCTCTTATACACATACATGCACACAAGTACACATGCATAGAGTTTCACATAAAATTACAGAGAATTCATAGATCTCGCTAAAACACATTCCTGGATCCCAAGATGGAAACTACATGGTCAAGGAGCAGCTCTGGTTGAACACAAGGGGTGAGGGCCTTGCGGGGGGGGTGGAGCTGACTTTTGTTTGGCCAACATGGGGACTGTGTGGCAGACACAGTGCGAGAGAACAGAGAGAGGGAATGTTTCTGAAATGCAGATGCCATCAAGTTCTCTATCATAAAGAGCCAGGGATTCAAATAAACCTCTGTGTCCAGAAAATACCTTTTGTCCAAAAGTGTGGGAAGTGAGTAATTGTGACTTTCCCACCCACCCTTACTCTCTGTCTGTAGTCGCCTTGATCTCACTCAGGTCCCATGAGGGGTTCCTGGCCTCTCAGGAGGCTGGTGGAGATGCAGCGAGCCAGAAGTTTCTGGATGAGACAAAAGCAGCAGAGAGGATTTGGCATTCAGGAAAGCTTGACTCAACCCAGTGAGAACAATGGAGAGTCCAGTGACTAGGTTTTACCCTGTTCTAAGCAGAAGAAATTATAGTTACTGATTTGAGTCCCTGTCAGGGTCGTTGGGTGCATTGGTCAGGGTAGGAGGGTATCTAGTCCCTTTTTCATCTCATGTGATTAGTCATTAAGTGCTAACAAATAAGAGTCCTTCAACATAGAAGATACTAGGAAACCTCACCCAGAATTTACTAAGCTCTTCTACTGCCACTGTTGGCTGAGTGACTTTGGGCAACCTAACTCACCTCCCTGAGCCTCGGTTTCTTCATCTGTGAGATGATAACATAAGTGTTTTCCTCTTGTGATTATCATTAGCCCATATTTTAAAGCCATATAGTAGCTGCCTTCCCCCTTCTCTTCATTCTCCAAGACCCAGATGCATCTCAGTCCCGTCTAAGCACCATATGTCTGCTCGGATTTCTGGGGGGCCACTGAGGAGTGTGATGACTATGGAGCCATCTGCAGGCTCTGCAGAGGCCTGGTCCTGGAGTGATGGGAGGACATCCCTGCATGCTAGATAGTGCCATCATGCTTGGCTCACTAATGCCCAAGACAAGGGCATATAGAAATAGACATTTCCATTATGCAGTGAAACTCAAGCAAAGAAAAAGACATAGACATTTCCAATGATGACCAAAGGACAAATTTTGAATACCCAACTAACTGCACCAGCCTTCATTTCGCCTCAAAATTTTGATTTCTGGACCACATGGAAAAGGCCATCAGACCGATGCTCTTGCCACACTAACACAAGTGTAACCTCAGGGAAGCAGAAAGCTCCAGGGAAAAAAAGTGTTTCCTTGGAGATACACATGCACTTTCCTCTAAAGGTTTGCTGACAGATGTTTGGTGGAGGCAGAAGGCGTCTCATCAGGAGTTGGTGGGTGCCTGGAATGATTGTTTGCCACATTTGCAAATAAGTAAGATCCTGTTCATCTGCTCACTGCCTGAGACTTGGGGCTAATCTCCTCACCCTTTCCTTCTGGAGAAGAGTGATTTGTGAGGTGAGTTGAGTAACACTGACAAATCTCAAGAAAGTTTTCATTTTATATAGAGGATGGGGTGAGAGACAGAGATCACTTGCTTAAACTGGATCTCACCTACCATTGCTAGGCTTCCTCCCATCTAAGGGTCATGGTGACTTCTACTGGGGATGAGCATGGGAAGTGAATTATTAAGCTCTGTACTTTAGTAGCTCCCTGAGACTGATGTTTTGGGCTGTGTTTTGCTTACAAGAAAGGTCTGAGTACATTTTGTGGACTTCAGCAATTATGTAGATTGTACAGGAGTATTTTCCACATGAGATATCTTGAGTAGGAAGAAACTCCAAAAAAGGTAGTTTACACTACTGGTGGTAATAATAATAAAAGAAGTTATTTGTTGAGTCAGGAACTGTGTTAGACCCTGAGCATATAGTAACCTGGCCCCCAACACTGTTACATAATTAATACCATTTAATAGAGGGAAGCAGTGATTCCCTAGGTAGACCAAGGCCACACAGCCCTAGTGAAATGGCATCATGCCCCATACTTTTCTCTTTCTGACTCTGAAACCCACAGCTCTTACATCATTTCTTCTGCTATTTTATGACTCCATCAATACTGTAATACTGTAAGAAATTAAAGGAAACAGAGAGAACTTCAGCAAACCAAAAGAATACAAAATCAACATGTCCTTGGTTGACAGATGCATATGATGTTTGGAAGATCAAGTTTTCTGGCTTCCCTTTTCCTTCAGCCTCTGATGCTCCCAGCAGGATTGAGGATAAGGACTGTGGCATCCCCTAAACAGTACCAGGCACATGGTGCAGCTCAGCAAGTACTGGGTGGCTGATGGACCAAATGGACAAGCCAGTGTTCTTAAAAAACCTATTCTGTCATGAAAGCAGCACACCAAGGCAGCCTTTCTGTGGTCTCCCCTGTACTTTCCAAATCAGAACAAGGAACAGAGGTCATGTCCTTCTGGAGCAAGAGTAGTTTATTAACTCAGCAACTACAGCAGACGTCTGTGCCTCACTATCTCAGCCCTATAACCTTCCCTTGAGCCCTAGGATTTGGGTTGTTCTGGGGGCCTCTGCACCTTATTGCCCTCCCTCTACCACCTCCATTCCACCACCAGAGTGACCTTTCAAAACCCATCATATCACTCTTCTACTTCATATCCTTTTGGCGTCTCTGACTGTCCTTGGGCCAGATTCTAGGTCTCAGATCGCACGCCCAAGATGATAGGTGACCCCAGCTCATCTCCTGCCACCCTCTGTGCTGACTTATTCCATCAGGCCCATTCAAACCAGCATCAGGCCCAGGAAATTGCCCCTCCCATCTGCTCCCTGTGAGTGAGAGACCGCACACTGGCCCTTGAACACACCTCCTAATGTACTCCCTCCCCTCTGTGTTGAATTTAGATGCCTTCTAAGTGACTTCATCACTTGGGGTGAGCAGGCACCTGGGCCAGTTGTAACCTCATCACATTGTATGAGCAGGGAGTCTGGGTCAGGTATGACCTCACTTTTTAAAAGAAAAAAATTTTTAAAGGAGGGAATGAATATTAAAAAATTCTCTTAGGAGTCAGAAAGCCTAGATTCTGGTCCTAAAGTTAGGACTATCTTAGCTATGCAACCTTGGGTAATTTATGAGTTATATAGAGCTGATCTTGGTTTCTTGAAGTATAAAATGGGAATTAAGGCTATTCCATCATACTTAGTCCCTGTGGGAATCAAATGCACTTCTATGCATAGAGAGGTTTTATAAACTGTAACCCCTGTATAAGTGCTTTGCTGGCATTATCAGGATACTTGGCGTTTGTTTCCAAGCAGTACAACATTGCATACTTGTGTGCAGGTTGGATAATGACTTTCTCTTACCTTTGTCCCATCCCAAAGAAGCTTGTGAAAGTGTCCCAAGAAAGTAGAAGGACAGAGTCTCTATGGGGTAAGATGCATGGATGTTGAGTGTGCTGGGGTCTTTTGTTGCATGAGCCTACAAGCCAGGTCAGAGAAAGTCAGCACCCATCTGGGCTACCAGCTAGACCAGAATGTTCTTTATGCCCTTTGCTGTGCCCAGAGGTGGCTGATGCCTGAGGGGAGTGGGCTTGTTCCCAACTCTGCCTCATATCCTATGCCCTCTCTGAATGTGGAGCTAGTGATCTTGAGAGTGCCGGCCCAGAGGATGACCAAGCAGAGGCCAAGATGGGTGGCTCCCACCACCATCCCAAAAAGCACCCCTTCTTTCTCCCTGGGTCATGGCAGTGGTTGGAGCAAGGAAGGACCAGATTGAAGTGCTGGGCTTTTTCCTTTTTGGAGTAGCGTTATCCTCTAGAGAGTCACAGGCAGTGATAGTGTTTATACCATTGTTTCTTTCTTTTTTTTTTTCTTGAGTTGTAGTTTCACTCTGTTGCCCACACTGGAGTGCAGTGGCACGCTCCCGGCCACCACAGCCTCGACCTGCTGGGCTCCGGCTATCCTTCCACCTCAGCCTTCCAAGTAGCTGGCCATTGTTTCTAATAAGTTGCCCGTGAACTTTTAGAACACAACTGGGAACATGAATATTGCCTCAAATGGAGGGTTGGGGAAAAATTACAGGAAGATGATGGTAATTTTTAGAATGCGAGTGCTGCAGTCCCAGTCTCAGTCTCCTCAGGGCTAAGGGTGCCAAGTCCTAGTCTGGGTATGGCTGCTGGGTGCCCCCTCTGGGGCAGGGCTAGTTGCAGGCAGCAGGCTGTCTCATCAAGGTGAATGGCTGGGCCATGAGCAGGGGCTGAGCCTGTAAGCCACACTCCAACCCATTCCTTTCTGTCCCTTCCCCTTCTCCCTCGCAGCCTCGCCCCATCCTGTGTCTTGGGGCATCACAGTTCTCTGAGAAGGAAGTCTAGACCCCATCTTATGTACTGTTCTGGCTGGTGACCTGGCCTCTGGAACAAAACCCTACAGGACACTGCATCTCGTCTGGTCCCTCTGTGATGCTTGGGCTGTGCTACCTGAGCTTGTCCATGCCGCTGCACTAGGTGAGGATGGGTGAACCAGGGCTGTAGGAAGAAAGAACTAACTTTTGTGATGGGCAGTCACAACCACTTGTGTGTTTTGTTTTATTTTGAAACAAGAACATAAGTCACAAAAAATATACCACTGCCTGGGCGCCCCATGCCTCACAGTGCTGAGGAGAGAGCCCGTTTCTGATACTCATCTGCAGTGTAGCCTGGACTGCAGGACAGGCCCCAGGATACAACAAAGGGCTCTGGGTGGACTTCTTCAGTGAAGACATCCCCTGCTGTAGGCACAGGGGCTGGCTACCTGGGCTGGTCAAGGTGGGCAGCAACCACTGGTACTACCAGTGTCAGGAGAAGTGGGGTGAGCAAGACACTCGTGCAGGACAGGAAGCTGTGCCCACTGAGTGCTGAGCAGGTTTGGTGAGAATGCAGATCAAATCTTATTTTCTCAGCCTCTGAGCATTCTGGAGTTGAAAAGCTGTTAATTGGCTGAGCCTGTTTAATATTTCATTCACATGCACACAGAAATGAAGAGGCAACTGTGGCAGAAGCTAGTACAGGACTTTCCCCTGTTCCCACCATCCTGTTTCCCTTGCTCTCAAAGTCTGTACTTGATGGCCCTTAATGTCTGCATTAAATTCACGTTTCCTGTTTTGGGTCCTGGGGTCTGTACACAGCTGGGACCTATAGACTTTCTCCTAGTGGGGAGAAGCTGAGCTCCTGTTTCCCACTCCTTGCTCTGAGTAGTGGAGAGATCAGATTTGTAGATGGTGGATTGGGGTTTCCACCGGGCCCCAGATTTCCTGTAGTATACAGGTAGGGTAGATATGGTGGGGCTTTGCTGTGCTCACTAATCCTGATCCCACTGAGCCCTGGTCCATGGAGAGATTCCAGAAGGATTGTGGCCTTTGCCTCTTGAACAACTGTTTGGGTCAGGAAAGATTTCCTCAGTAGGTGTTTCAATTCCTGATTTAAATGCATGATAAATTGTTTCTAAGTATACTTTAAGATGGTAATTTTTTTTTCACTAGAGCACCTTGCAGAGCCTTTCATTTGCCGACGAACACATGAATCACCGAGACAGGTGTATGGAGTGATTCTGATGTGTTTCCTGCATGTCTCTGTGGTTGTGGTATGAAGCGCTAGCACGACCGTGAGCACACAGCAGCACAGTATTTGGATCTGGAGTATTTTCTGCTTCTGACTGTCACCCTAGTACTAGCATGAGAATTGGCATGTTTCTTACTTTATGAACGTTTATGGCACAAATACCTTTGTGATCTGTTGGTGGCCTGATGTTTCTTCTTGCCCCAACAATGTGATTCAACAAAAAGAGGATTGGGTAACAAGCCCACTGAGAGATTTTTCTTGGATTCCATGGGGATTGCCGCCGTCACCTCTGTGTTTTTAGAGTCTGGTTTCAAACAAGAGTGAGGCGCTCCTAACGCAGAGAGACTTGTGGGCCCAGCCCCAGAGTTTTAGAAATGGAGCTGATGGCAGACGGGGCTCCATCCTCTCAGGACCCCAGCCTGTGTGCCCTCTCCCAGCTGCTGGGCTCTAGATTTCTCTCTTCCTAGTTCTTACCTGGCCACAATAAGCTACTTGAGGTGGCCAAGTCCTGAGAGAGGGCAGCTCTTTAGAGAGAAGGACAGAATGCAGGATGAATAGTGATCACCACAGATGGGATTGACCCCACTCTTTGAACAGACACAAAGTGATGCAAGGCCAGTGTCTCCCCTCTTGAAGCACCTTTTTCTCTTTCTTGGTAGAAAGGTTCCCCAGAAGATGTGTTCTGTGCAGTGCTTCTGTGAGGCTGCTTGGGAGGGAAGCCCTGATTTAAGTCACAGCTGGTTTGGGGTCTTAAGTCATTTGGGCAGTTTAACTTGGAGTCAGGCATAAAATGGAAGGTAGAAACAGAAATACATGAATAACAGGAATGTAAAGTGAGAGACACTTTCTATGAATATAAAGCAGGGTCCCTGCTGCCTGGAACTTCTCAGCAGCTGTGGGTGCCTTGTCATGCCTCACGGATCTCATATCCTCTCTCACCTTCTATTCCTGATGCACCCCTCCCATCCCACATCCTTGCCTGAGGGGAGACTGCCTCCAGTCCTGCTGCTTCCATCCTGAGATGACTACTCCATCTGTGGGCAGTACCTGGCCACACGCAGGTCTCTGTCAGAGCTGCCCACCTGTGTGGGGTGTCTACGTATTTGCCATGCTGCATCACTGAGGAACCTTTGGGGGCTGGGTCTCAGGCCCACTCATGGGCCTCTTCATTTCCTCAGTAACTGGGATGGTATCTGTAGCTTAGATGACAATTAACATAGGAATAAATGACCAGAAATGTGGAGATGTATAGAGTAAGACCATCAAGGTCAACTTTACATGTGTGCAAAGGCCTGGAAACAACCTCCCTCTGTGCTTGGGCCATTGCATGAAATCTGACCATGAGAATGCAATCCTCTATTTTAAGCCATGTAGATGTGTCCCCAAGAATGGTACTGCAGTAAGCTCTGTGAATCACTCCCGCCTCTTGTTGACTGAGCTTATCTGATCCTGCTGAGTATCAGGATTCTCAGGTGGGTGGGCACAGGTGGGGGCAGAGCTCCCAGAAGCACATATTTTTTTTATAGTGGTAAAATAAACACAAAATTTACCATTTTAATTTTAACTGCACAGTTCAGTGACATTAAATAATCTATAATTTTGTGCAGCCATCACCACTCTCTATCTCCAGGATGTTTTCATCTTCCAAAACGAAAACTCTATCCCCACTAAACATTTACTCCCCACTCCCATCCCTCCAGTCCCTGGCAGCCAGCCTTCTATTTTCTGTCTCTGTGAATTTGACTACTCTGCAAACCTTAATTGAATGGAATCATGTAATTTTTGTCCTTTTGTGACTGACTTACTTTGCTTTGCAAGGTCTGCAAGCTCCCTTCACACTGTAGCATGTGTCAGAATGTCCTTCCTTTTAAGGCTGAATCATATTCCATTACATGGATGGACATTGTATTATCCACTCTTTTGTTGATGGACACTTGGGTTGCTTTCACCTTTTGACTATTGTGAATAATGCTGCTGTGAACATAGGTGTACACATATCTTTTCAAGTCCCTGCTTTCACTTTTGGAGATTATGCCCAAAAGTGGGATTGCTGGGTTATACGTAATCCTATGTTTAATTTTCTGAAGAACTGGTGAACTGATTTCCACAGTTAGCTGTACCATTTCACATCCTCACCAGCGGTGCACCAGGGATTCAGTCTGTCTGCATTCTTGCCAACATTTATTATTTTCTGTTGTTGTTTTTTTTAAAATAATAGCCATCCTAATGAATGTGAAGTGATACCTCACTGTAGCTTTGATTTGCATGTCCCCAATGATTGTGATGTTGAGCTCTTTTCATGTGTTTATTGGCCATCTGTACATTTTCTTTGGTTTTCACTTTGTTTTAAACTTGTATTCAGACAGATATGTATATGTGTGACCTAAGAAGAACCACTGAATGATGAAGAATAAATATGCCAACACCACTATCATAGCTTTGCAGTGCTTGTTTGCCAGAGAGCCATGAATTCCCAGAGAGACGTTCATTCTACTGTTGTCCTAGAATGAAATGAGTTTCAACTGGAACTCACTTCCCTTTTCAGTGCCCATACTTTTCTCAGTTGAAATGATCCGTGATCCTGGATGTGGCCTGTGGTCTCTGGCTTGTCTCTGTTACGCTAAATTAATAAAGGGGTTTTCTTTTGGCCAATTGTATAATTTGGACTCCCTGTTCTCCCTTCATCCTGAATGACTGAGACATGATTGGACATCAGTGGAGTGTACCTGACATGATGCTGATGTGGGAATGCAATGGATGGTAGCTCAGATGGCACTAGATAACAGCAGGCAGGAGTCAGGGTTTCCCTTTGAAATGACAAAATTTCCTAGTGCCCTCCAGCCTTCCGATAACAAACTCTCACTCACTTCTTCCTCGCTGGAGCTGTGACTCCTTCTGGTGTTTTTGTTGGTTGATGAAACAGAAACTTTCCTGGGGTTTTTATTTTATTTATTTTATTGTGTTAAGAGCACTTAACATGTTTAAGTGTACATACAGTATTATTAACTACAGGTACAGTGTTGTAAGTGGATCTCTAAAGCTTATTCATCTTGCTTGACTGAAACCTCAGGCCTGTTGATTAACAACTCCCCGTGTCCCTTTCCCCCACTCCCTGGCAGCTAATATCACACCCTGTGATTCTATGAATTTGCCTATTTTTGGATACTCATGTAAATGACATCATACAGTATTTGTCCTTTGGTGACTGGCTTATTTCACTTAGCATAATGTCCTCAAAGTTCATCCATGTTGTAGCATGTGTCAGAATTCCCTTCCCTTTTAAGCTGAATAATATCCCATTATGTCTTTCTTACCACAACTTGTGTGTGTATTCATCCATCCTAAGGGACATATGAACTGTTTCCATATCTTGGCTATTGTGAATAATACTGCAGTGAGCATGGAAATGCTCTTCTCTTGAAGATACTGATTTCAATTATTTTTTGTTTTTTTGTTTTTGTTTTTGAGTTGGAGTCTCTTTCTATCACCCAGGCTGGAGTGCAGTGGCACAGTCATGGCTACTGCAGCCTCAACCTGCCAGGCTCAGATGGTACTTTTGCCTCAGCCTTTGAAGCATCTGGAACCACAGGCACGCACCACCATGCCCAGCTAATTTTTTTATTTCTTGTAGAGATGAGGTCTTGCCAAGTTGCCCAGGCTGGTCTTGAACTCCTGGGCTCAGGTAATCCTCTCACCTCCGCCTCCCAGAGTACATTACAGGTGTGAGTCACTGCATCTGGCCAGATTTTAATTATTTTGGATAAATACCCAGAAGTAGAATCACTGGAGCATATAGCAGTTCTATTTTTAATTTTTTGAGGAATGCTGTATTGTTTTCCACAATGGCTACACCATTTGGCATTCCCCAAAATAACACAGACAAGTTGTAATTTCTCTACATACTGGGAACTTTTTGACACTGAGAACCTAACTGTCTCCACTTCTTCTGCACAGCACTTTTTTTGCAGGAGTTGGTTGCCTCTGCTGAAAACTCCTCCAAGCTCCCTTCTCTTCTGCATCACCCACATGGCAGTCTTACTTTTCCCTTAAGATCAGATTCAAATGCTGCTTCCTTAGCAAAGCCCTCCTAGGGTCTTGACCTTTCCTTTGCAGTCCTGTCACATGGGATCGCACCTGAGTCCTTCTTGTCTCATACAGTCACATGTCTCTTCTATCAGAATGTCGGCCTCTTGAGGGCAGGATGTGGCTTATTCATTTTGGCATCTCCTGGCATGGTACTATTGCATAATCCCTGCCAAATAAGTGAATGGAATACATATATTACACTTGGTATCCTTGTGTTTTCCAGTAGTCATCATTATTCAGTGTTTTCTGTGGACCAAGAGCCAAGCATGGATGTTGAATAAGAACACACTGCCTAAATTAAATGATCTTTTACTTTGGTGACTGGAAGCATCAACTCTAAATTTTTGTAACATTCTTTAAGATATCTTTTTTATATTTAGAATGAGGTGGACACAGTAAATGGAGTTCAGTTTTGGAAATAGTTAAGATCAGCTAGTTCAGAGGGTAGAAAGCAAGAAAAGCACATTACTCTGCATTTCAAGTGGTTTCCTTATAATTATTGAGAAGGAAAATGATCCTGACACTGTTGCTGAGCCACAACTGCATTTATAAAAAGTAAAAATTAAGAAAACTGTCTGGGTAATTATTAGTAAAGACCTTGCAGAGGCTGTGTTGAGTCCACCAGCTGGTTGTTTGCAATGGGGATTTGACAGTGCACTTGACTTTGCTTAGGGTAAGGGAGGGTTTGTTATGATAAATATTCCCAAGGCATTGAAATGCTGCTGGACTTCTGAGACTCTGGGAATGTGAAGTGGGTGCTGTGGTTAATGTGAGCATTTCATACAGTGCCTGCCTTGTTTCTTGAGTTTTTGTACTGTTTTGTTTTTCTCTTCCAGAATGTAATGCTAGGTCTACTGCTTTAAAGTTGTCTGTGTAGTCCAGGCTGTTGCAGTGGTTGAAATCTAGAAGCCTGTAGAGGCACAGCCTGCATTACTGTGTCCATGAACTGACTTTTGGGAGGTGCCATTTCCCATCTTGGAAATGGGGATAATACTTAATATCCTTATTCACAGGATTTGGTGAGGGCATATGAGGTGACATGTCTGCAAATGCTCTGAAGGGCTTGGGTGTGATTGTGTACCTTGTTATGGATGACTGTTGATACCTCAGGCAGATTTCAAAACCCAGAGGTGCAAACCAGCCCAGCCTCACTGCTGAGCCGAATAGAAAGAAAGACGACTGAGTTTCAGCAAAGCTCCAGGCTCAGGAAGAAATGTTTCACGTGGATGGTGTCCTCGCCAGCGGGTTCGGTTCTAAAATAAACACTCCTGTCTCTGGAGCTGAAGGTTTGCCCAGTGCAGTAAAGAAGCCAGCGGGAAGGTAGTGCAGAGTGGCTAAGTTTAGGGTCAGCTTTATTTTCAGAGGCAAATGAGGAAGTGAGAGACTGCCAAAATCACTCTTCTGAGGTTTCCCCTTCCCCTTGGAGAAGGTCACTGCCATCTCCAAGATGGGGGTGTGGCCTTTTAGCCTTGCAGACATTGATGTTGGATTTAAGACACTGTTTTGTGATCTCATTCTGCCAGCTGTTTCATTGCTCATGCTTTTCCTTTTGGATGTATCCTGTAGCCAGGAAACCAAATCCCAAGGGCTAGCAGGCTGTGAGTAGCCTTCCAGAGAAGCATGTGTGTGTTGGGTTTTTCATTATGATTAAGTGTGAGGTATTTCTGACATCACCTGTATCTACTACTTGGACTCAGAAGTCAAGCCTTATTCACACAGTTCAGCCCTTTGGCCCTACACCTTCCTACCCACCCTCTGTTCAGTACTCCCTGCCCTCTGTTGGCCATTTCTTGTCCCCACAGATTTCCTTGAGTTTTACCACATCTACACTTGTCCCCATACAGGGTCTAGAACAATGTATTATACCGTTTTACCTTTTTTAAAAAATGTTCTACAAGTGGTATCATATCGCATTTGTTTTCTGAACTTCCCTATTTTTTTTTAATGACACAGCATTACATTTGGGAGATTCCTGCATGTTAGTGTGGGTGGAAAGAATGAACAAGAGCAATGACTGCTTTGATAGTTGGTATTTGCTCAGGGTTGAACTTGGCCTTAGACCTCCTTGGTCCATAACTTAAGAAATAGCAAAAGTGGCCGGGTGCAGTGGCTCATACTTGTAATCCTTTTACTTTGGGAGGTTGAGGAGGGAGATTGCTTGAGCCTAGGCATTTGAGACCAGCCTGAGCAACACAGGGAAACCTCTATAAAAAAATCTCATCTCTAATAACAGAAAATTAGCCAGGAGTGGTGGCATGTGTCAGGAGGGAGAAGCAGAAGGATTACCTGAGCCTAGGAGGTCAAGGCTGCAGTAAACCATGATCGTGGTACTGCACTCCGGCCTGTATGACAGAGTAAGAAAATGTTAACAGAAAATGAATTACAGATTTTTTTTTTTTTTTGAGCCGGGCCTCACTCTATCACCAAAAGTTTTTATGTGGAAGTTTTGAGAAGGCTGCATCACGATTTGCAGTAGAAATGCCCTGAACTGTGGTTGGTTCTTCCACCGTGACAACGCACATGCCCACACCTTGGTGAATGTTCTCCAGTTATTTTTGTTTGTTTTTTTGAGTTGGAGTCTCACTCTGTTGCCTAGGCTGAAGTACAGTGGCACGCTCACGGCCACCGCAGCCTCAACTTGCTGGGCTCAGGCAGTCCTTCTGCCTCAGCCTTCCAAGTAGCTTGAACTACAGGCATGCACTCCCAGGCCCCACTAGCTAATTTTTTTATTTATTGTGGAGATGAGGTCTCGCAAGTTGCCCAGGCTGATCTCAAACCCCTGAACTCCGGCAGCCTTGCCTCTGCCTCCCAAAAGTGCTAGGATTACAGGCGTGAGTCACTGCGTCCGGTTTGTTCTGTAGTTTTTGACAAAAAACGGCGTGACCTCTGTGCCCCTCGCCCCTCACCCATTCACCCAGTCTTGCTCTGAGCTACTTTTTTTGTTTGTTTGTTTTCCCAGTGGACAAAGTCCTCAAAGGGAAACATTTGGCTGATGCAGAAGAGATGAAACAAACAAACAAACAAAAGAGGCAGAAGCACTCAAAGTAAAAATGGATGAGTTCAAAAACTGTTTTGAGCTGTGGAAAAAGCATCTGGATAGGTGCATTGCATCAAATTGAGAGTACTTTGTGGGTGACTGAAGTTTAAACATGTAAGAATAAATATATAATGTTTTATAAATGAATTCTGTTTTTTGAGGTCCCCATATATATGTATTTTTCTTCACACATACACACACACACACCCCAGGGAAGGGTTGCTATGTTACACAGAAAAGGATATGAGGAACCCGTGAACAGCACACTTGTCCTTCGGTTTTTTAAGTTCAAAGGCTTCTTACTGCTCGTAAGTCAATCTCTTTTCTTCTATAATCTTATTTCTGATTTTTCAGTTTGAGGATGAGGAAACTGATGGTGTCAAGGCCTCACCATTCATCTTATTTTATGTGACAAGCTGTTGGAGAGTATTTGGAGGGAGATTAGTTTTTTTTAATAGCACTACAATATCTTTCAAAGAGATTATTTTTTAATTAGGGAGGGTGGTAACTATAAAAGACAGGGAACCATTTCCCAGTGAGTGGAGTATGGGAACCCAGAGATAAGAATTAGAATAGAATACCATCTTGTGGAGAGGCACTAGATTTTGTTGGTGTTTTTGTAAACTCAATAATAGGAGCCTCATTGTTTTTCCCATTGCCTTTTAAAGGAAAAGCTGCAGCACACAGCATCCAAATGCTTCATGCTTTTAAGGACAGAGTCATCTCTATATCCTTCTGGCCCTCAGGTCATTATTTTGTCTATTCTGCCGTATTGCCTATTCATGAACTAATGAGGCTACCTTCTTCATTGACACAGAAGGACAAATGTTATTTGAGGAAGACATTGAGTTATGAGATTCAGCAGTCAATCACAGGATTATTTGGTTCAGCATATACCTTCCCCCACTGTAGACACCCACTATTTCACTGATTTGTAAGCCATGAGAGATGGTTGCATAATTGAAATCTGGAGCAACCCCTTCAACTCCCTGACTTCCTCCTAACTGGAGCTTCTGCTGAAAGACAAGGACCATGCTTCCGTGTGTCCATTAGTTTACCCACTAATAAATGGCTCATCAATCCTTTATTGAGTGCTTGCTGAATGCTCGGTTTTAAGGGTGAAAAGACATTGCTCTGCCATCAAGGCACATTGTGTCTCTACTACAACTGTGGATCTGACCACAGGTGGCTACAGTGCAGGCACATGCTAAGTGCAGTGGAGACATGGGAGGAGAAGCTGAATTCTTCTGAGATTTCCTTCTGTTCACCCCACCCAACTCACGTAAAGGTACATGAAGCAGGAGAAGGAAGAGCTTCTGAGTGCCCTTAGTCACTTGCTCCTTGGTAAATGTGCATTTCCAGCTGAATTTGCCATGAAGAGACCTTGAAAGGAGCATCTTTGCCTGTCTGGTCACCTGACTGCCTCTTAGGGGAGGATGGATCCTGCTCTATGGTCTATGTGTGAGCCCGTGTATGTTTCTGGCTTGGACATTTCCCCAAGCCTTTCATGTGGCTCTCTTGTCTTTGCCATGTCAACTCTAAGGAGAAAACACCTCTGATTGTTATTGAAATTCCCACAGGCCTTTCAAGTGTGTCAAGGATGCTTACCTATTCAGAAAGATGGTTTAGTGACTTGCCACTCCAGGGCTCACGACCGAGGATTCTGTCAATCCACCCAAGGAGTGGCATTTTCCACCAGCATCTGCCTAGAAAAGGCAAAGAGTATGCCCATAAGAGACCTGGAAAAATTGATGGCCTGAGATTTTGGAAGAAGCTTCTTCATGTGGCGTCTTCAATGCTGTCAGCCATTACACTCTGTCCCAGGAAACACTTGCCCATGGAGCAGAAGTTCTGCCTCTACAAGAAGTTAGGAAGGGTATTCTGTGATGAGAGAGCCTCTGAGAACAGCGATCCTGGAAGTCAGAAATCACATGAGTACATTTGGTGGCAGGGTGAGGGACAGAAAGAACCACATAAGAGCTTCAATAAAGGGGAAGGAGAAGGCACAACCCTACCTGGAAAAGCAGTGTCTGACCAATTTGGCAGTTTGGAAACCAAAATTCCAGCAACCAGAGTCTTGTGGTTTTCAACTGAACTGTGTTCCTGATGGTCACATCCATGTGATTTTATAAAGCAGAATACACACCTGAATCAGAGCAGTATGATGTTGCGAGGCCCAGCACCCAGGTCTCTGCACTGTCCATTGGGTGTGACCCAGGCAAGAGTCTGAATGGTTTGACAAGATGTTGAAGAGACACAGGAAGCTGTTTAAACTAAATACCACAGAGAGGGTGAGATTGACAGTTGGGATAACTGGGGATACCTCTTAGTCGGGGTTCTGGCTGTGATATAGGAAATCTAACACAGGCAAGGCTTCTCTTTTTTTTTTGTTCAAGCCAGTAGGGTGGAAACCTCAGCCCAGTAGAACCCCCAGTTATATGCCTTTTGCAAAAGTCCTCTGCCATCTTTACTTTAGACTCTCCAAGAGCAAAAATGTATTCTTTGCAATAGGGAAGTAGCTGTGCTTATGTGTAATTTTATATTAAGCAGAGCACTAGTGAGTCTTTGCACCCTCTGATGCAGTGTGGGCTGGTCAATATTTGCACAGTGATATATTTACTTTCTGCCTTCACTTTTAAGTAAGACTTTTACCCCATCCTGTTGGGACAGAGTTGACCGCCAAGGCTCTGTCAGCAGTGAGAAAGTCCGATAGGCCGCCTGACACCTGCTGGATGTTTGTGGGACTCTCGGCTTAGCCATGCGTTATACCAGGGAGCATTCCCAAACAGTTTCTCGCTCTGAGTTTTTACTCTGTGTTTCTTCTTCTTGGCAAAACTCCCTCATTCAGATTAATGATAGAATTATCCTGGGTTTTTTTCTTTTTAAACAATGGGAAGTAACTCTAATCATTCTCAGACCTCAAAGAAAGTTGGCAATTTTCATGAAAGAATGTGATGTAAGGACTCATTGAGTCCATTTTCCCTGACTCAGGTGAGGTCAGTAGCTGCTTCTGATCTTCAGATGGAAGAAACAAGATTGAAATGGAGACAGAGCCTGAGAGAGAAAACCCTTAGAGCAGCTACTCCTTCCCTTTTGTCATAAACTATTGTCGTGGCCAAGACTTGGCATGTGCCCACTTGAGTGTGCTCTCACTGTATATGTGTCTGTGACTGTATGTGTGTGTATTTGTTTGTGACTGAGTGTGAATGTCTGTTTTTGTCTATGTACATGTGCGTGTGTGCATGTCGTGTGTGTTTGTGTGTGTCTGTGCAGGTCTGTGTGTTGGTGAGTGTCTGTGTATGCCTGTGTGTGTCTGTGAGTGTCTGTGTGTGCATGTCTATACATCAGTGTCTGTGCATGTCTGTGTGTCCATGTAAGTCTGCCTATGAGTGTCCATGTGTTCTGTACATGTCCATGTGTGTCTGTCTATGCATGTCTGTATGTCCTTTGCATGTCCATGTGTGTCTGTGTCTGTCTCTTCTTTGCTTGCCTGTGTGTGTGTCTGTGTCTGTGAGTTCTGTGCATGTTCATGTGTGTCTGTAGGTGTCTCTGTGTTCTCTGCATGCCTGTGTGTGTGTGTGTGTATGAGTTCTGTGCATGTCCGTGTGTGTGTGTCTGTGGGTATCTCTGTTCTGTGCATGCCTGTGTGTGTGTGTGTGTCTGTGTGTTCTGTGCATGTCCGTGGGTATGTATGTCTGTGAGTTCTGTGCATGTCCATGTGTGTCTGTTTATCTGCAAGTTTCTGTGTGTCCTATACATGTTGGTGTATAGTTTGCCCTGTCAGAGCAGCAGAATAAGAGCTGTTCACACATCTTCTATAACCTATCCTGTGTTCCCTTTCTCCTCTGTGGTCCTTCTGAACCCGGGCTTGCCCTTGGCCTCTGCAACCCCTTCAGTGCTCTGGCAGCCCTGCCCAAGAAAGGAGGCTGGGAAGTGCTTTCACACTGACTCAGGTTTCAGAAAGGGAGTAGGCTTGGCAGTTGGGCCTTGGACAGTCATGCACCCGGAGCATTCCTCCCTGCTCTCCTGTTTGCGGTGGTCCGGAGGGAACTCCATCTGCCTCAAGGTGCCCCCTCTCTGTCGCCATCCTTTAGCAGTGCAGACCTTGGTCTTGTTCTCTTTACTCCTGCTCATCTGGGGTGTGTATATCTGATGAGAATGCTTTAGAACTCAAGTCTCCTGGCTTAGGCCTGAAGGAAGCAACAAGTCTCCATGAGGACAGTTTAAATCATTTAAATCATTTGATACCAAATAGCAGAAATATGGCATCTGTAAGGCCCACCTTACAGAGTTTGGGTCAGGAAGGGAGATAGGCTACAGGATCTTCAAAGCGACCAGTGGCCCGTTCCTAGGCCAAAGCTGAGAGGAGAAAGGTTTCCAGAGCTGCCGGTGGGCGGGAAGCCACAAAGGGCTGTTGATTCAGCCTTGATGTCTGCTCATTAGTCCTGGCTGTCCAGTACTAGTGGGCTGAGCGCTCTGCAATGCCTGGTGTGCTCAGAGCAATCCTCAGGGTTTGCGTTCTTTGCCCAGTTCAGCCACCTCCATTCCATAAAATTTGGAGATTTGTCTTTCTGCCAGCACGAGCCAATGACATCGGATTACTTTTCTCCGATCCTTTTCCTTGGTCCCTCCGTTTCCCACCCCGAGAGGCTAAATAGCAGACGCGTTTTCCACCGTACTCCTATTACACTGTACAAAGCGCCATCCAGCTAGAATGCTAATAGGGAGATTTCTTTTCCATCCCGCCTGGGCCTCACAAAAGCTGGGGGGCTTTAACTGTGGGGCCTCTCCAGCTCTCACTTTCTTTCCTGTAATTCTATACAAATGGCATTTGCTTTTTATGAGGTCTTTGTTTGCGGCCATTCTGAGGGTACTTTTCATCTCACATGGGTTTCTTGAATTTTAAGTGGAATTTGTTCAAATCAGCCTGGCGTTTACTTCTCTGGAGGAAATGCGGGCTCACCATCATAAGTCAGTAAATTCAAAAGGGATTGTTTTTAAAAGGATTCTTCTCTTCCACTACAAATTAAATGCCTCAATAAGAGAAGAACATTAAAAATTAAAGTGCTCTTTGATGATACTAGATTATTGCCCTTAGGACACGTGAGTGAGAAGGGCAGAGAAACTAGAGCCCCCTCCTCACCCCCCTAAAGAAATTCCATTTGTATTCTCTCTCTGATGTGGAGATAGTTCAGTCTCCTTTGAGGAATCTGCTCTCATGATTAAAAAAAAACCACTATTTGCGTTTTCAAGCAATATTACTGATTTTTCTGTTTGAAACTATAGTAAAACTAAAATATCCTAGCTCTGACAACCATTTTGACAGAGTGATCAGATAATCCAGTCTGCAGTTGTCACTGCTTCAGAGCAGGCATGGTCAGACTTTTCTGTAAAGGGCCAGAATGTAACTGTTTGGGGCTCTCTGGAACAAAGGCTCTAAATTATTGCACAAGCCACATGGTCTTTGTTGCAGCTACTCATCCATGCCATTCCCGTGCAACAGCAGCCACTGATGATCTGGAAATGATCGAGCATGGCTGTGCTCCAAAAAAGCCAGGTATGTGGACACTAAAATTTTAATTTCACATAAACCTTACCTAAGGTTGTTTTAAATCATTAAAAAAGGTCAAAACCATTCTTAAATCACAGGGTGAATAAAAACAGGCAGTAGGTTGTACAAATACAGGCAGCCAGAAGCAGGATATGGCCCAGGATCGGAGTTTTGTGATGCTACTTGAGAGAGCAGCATTCCAAAACTGCAGTGCATACTACATGGGGAGTTGGGTTAAAGGTTATGAAGTTCATTTGGTGAGTCCCAGCATTTCAAATGAAATAGAATAGAATTTAGTACATCATACACCATAAGAATTAAGTATTGTTTCATGAAACTTTTGGGGTGTGTGTGTGTGCTGGGTCACTGTGCTGTCCAGTGCTTGGGAAGAATTTTGTATCAGCCATGGCCCTTCTTATCCCCCAGACTTATATGCCTTGAGAAACACAAAGACTAAGAATCAGCAGAGTGTTAATGTTGTTAGCCAACATGAGGGGATAGAAGTGACTGTAGTCATCTTTCCTCATGTGTCACAGGAATGAGGACCCTTAGCATAGGTTCTCTGTCCCAGGTCTGTGGTTAGAGCACCATGGAAGCATTGAGCAAATATCCATGCTGAAGCTGTTAAGTTGTTTGAGCCGCTGCCATTCAATTTGAATTTCCTCTTTCATGTTTGGCTTATTTCTAAGTAGTTCAAAGAATTCATCTTCGCCCCTCTGCTCTTCTACCACTCAGACTCAGTGATATTTAAAATGTTTGGTTAGCTGGGTATTCAGCTTTCTTCACCAGAGACACAATAGTGTGTGGGATATGGGGCGATGCATTTTATTCCAATTGAAACAACTCCTGCCAGCCATGACGGTTAGCTAGGCTATGAGGAGGTAGAGGAGGAAGAAGGAAAGAAGGAAAGTATATTTTGGACTATAATTATTCAGGGCCTGCAGGAGATGCTCTTTGGGTAATCCATATCCTAGTGAGGGTTGCAGAAACTCCAGGGGTCATGGTGCTGCCCTGAGATTGGCTTTGTGTCTTGATAGTGGGAGTCAATTTGACTGAGGAGTCCTCAGGTAGATAGGATAACAATGGGAGAGGGAGAGAGACAGACTCTTAGGTGCTTATGGTAGGGCTGAGGAAAGATAGGTAAGGCCTGGAAAGGTGTTTAGGGTGCCCATGGACCAGCCTGAAGCCCCGCTCAGTTCTGTGCTGCTTGCTGACTGAGGGTAGCCTTCCTCTGGGGCTCTGAAGGCCTTGGCAGAAAGGAATGAAGAGTGAGAGGCAGCCCAGAGGCCAGCTGGTCCCAATGCCCCATCTCCTAGCTATTTGGGGAAAGGCAGAAGCAGAGGAGCATCATCCTTCCTTATTATCCTGCTTGGAGGATTTTGTGGCTTTCGTATTTACCCAGAGGGAGACACTGTTTACTCTTCTGAATGGATAATGAAAGATTAGCTTCTATTTCCAGGGTGATAATGAAGGCTGAGGAAGCAGGTGGAAGGGAAGGGAAGAGAATGTCCTCTGGAACAAAGGCTCTAAATTACTCGAGTTATCTCTGCCCTGCCCTTGGCTCTGGGTCACTGGGACTTTTGACCTGTATGTTGTGGGAAGGGCTTGTCTCCACATAATCGAGGAGGCTTGCTGTAAGGTTCAGTGACTTTCTGCAGATAGAGGGTTCAAAGCCCTGTTCTTCCTGGACAATTTCCTACTGGATCTTGGGATGATTGAGCAGTAACTGGGGCAAAGTGTCTGGCTTCAGGTATTGGGTGGGATGGATCTTGGGAGCTGCAAGTGGGGAAGGGCACCACACCCAGCTCAGTGTCTGAAACATGGCGGACTCTCGAGTGATTGCCAAGTTAGTACGTGTCTAATGGCGGATTCCATCAACAGGACTGGATCCTGTTGTGTGCACTTGCTCAGATGCACAGAAGGGAGCCCAGGAGCCAGGGGAGGCATTGCTAAATAAAGAATCTGAAAGGAACACAAGTGCAGTGTTGTCACTCTAAGCAGATGTCCACAAATCAACCAAAGCAAAAGTAAGAAGAGAAAACAGAAGTTTGTAGGAAGTACAATCTCTGCTCCAAGAAAGGTGGACCTTAGGCTTTGGTTCAGAGACAGAACTGCTGTGTGTTGCAGTCTGTGTATGGCCAGAGTCATGGAGGGTGAAAAACTATTTACCAAGACAATTATGAATTAAGAAAGGAAAGATACATTGTAAAGGGCACAATGGGCAGGACAGCAGCGAGAGTGCCTGCTGTCTGCAAAGTGCCAGGAGTCAGAAGGGTGTTTTTATAAGAGGGGTCCAGTACGGGCCAGAGAACTGTCTTTGGGGGTGGTCTACAAAAAGAAATTTCCAGAGGTCTGTGAAGCAGCTGACTGATGGTGGTACTTTGTTTCTTTAAGATAAGGTTAATTGGATTGGCAGTAGTGGGAATCTGCTGGGGGAGGTTTGGGCACACTTCATCAACGAGGATACATGCATAATGAACATTTGTATACCTAACCCTGTATTGTACCCCACATCTTTAAAAAAAAAAAAAGTTCAAAAAAAAACAAAGGTAAGGTTAACTAACCGCAATAGTTAACTAGCAACAAATGGTTAACTACTTGTTTAATGCAAATGTTTTACAGCTGGCTAAAAAGCTTTTCCAGCTCTTTGCTGTTATCAGTAAGTTTCTTTGCCACATTTGTAAAATCTCATCCTGAGATTTCCTTCCTCAATTTTCCCAATTGCTGCTGGTCTAATCGGGCTTCATATTCCTCTACAAGAACCCCACCAGTTATAGTAGTTGTTCCACACAGTGGTCAGAAACCAGACTCCTTCTTCCCTTCCCTACTTGCATTCTTCCTTTCTCCCACAAGCATGGAGTCATGAAATATCCAGGCACCAAGGGTTAGAGATGTAGGGGTTAAAGATAACAAAAATAATGTCTCTTTCCTCCCAGAGGCTAAGTCCAGGGCAGGAGTCAGGTCATTATAGATAATGAGGTAAGTGTGTCCCCCAGTTGGTACAAGCGGGTGCTATGATCGGGCATGGGGAGGCCTGAGTTGGACAAGGGAGTAAGGAAAGGGCCTCCATGAGGGCTTGTTACCTGTGTGGAGACCTAGAGGTCTAGCGGAGGGTGGCGGGGACAGGAGAAGTGCATCTGGGCTGGCCACCAGCCACAGTTCTTGAGGTTAGAAGGGCTTGACCTTGGAGCAGTAGAATGAGGGGCTCTTGGCCACAGCCTGAGGAGAGTAGGGTAGTTTATCTAGGACCTCGTATGCCACACTGAAGACATCTGAGTCTCATGGATAAAATGAGAGAAATAATAAAATAATATCAGATTTTTATCCTAAAAGATTACTTTGACTGAAGTGTAGCTGAAAAATTGCCAAGTGGGAAAACCAAGAGGAGGCAAATGCAGCTGTCCACGAGGTGACAGCGGACCAGACCAAGCTGGGGGTAGGAAGTGAGGGAGAGGAGACAGACTGGGCATGGGTGGGAGAGAGAGGATGGCCAGTGATGGATCTTGAGGATGAGGACAGGGTGGGGAAGAACCACAAGGTATCCAGCAGGAGCTGGGAGTGGGAGGACGTGCTGTTTCCTGAGAGAGGGAGATGGGGAGAGATACGGTGGAAGAGAAGCAAGAGATGCAAGAGAGCTATAGGGCATTCTGGAGTGCATGGCATGGCTGGGTCCTATCTCTATTACCCAGAGGAACTAATGACTGGGTATTTCTGTTGTAGTTAAATTCCACTCTGCAGATCTACTCTCAGAAGTCAGCTCTAACACCGCTCAGACTTTAGGAGACACGTTGCTCAAGTCAGTCAGCCAGTCATTAGCCAGGGCCTGCTCTGTATCAGGTCTTTACTGGATCCTTGTGGGCTATGAGGATGTGTAGGGGCCTGGCCATGAGAACCTGAGTGTCCAGGTGGGAGGGTAGATGCACGTGTATAAGACAATGTAGCAGTATAAAAAGGGAAGCGACTGGGTGCCCAAAACAAGGTGAGGGGTGAGTTCATGAATGACATGGCTGCGCAGTCAAACCTCCTTCAGACACAGAGCATCACAGTGAGGGGGACAGTTGATAACTTGGAGAGAGGTGTGCTGTGTAATGCCAAATAACAAAAGCAAGCTGATAACCATTTTTTAAAAAATAACTCCTAGAAGATTGTGAGAAAATATACTATAATATGAACACCCAGTGTTTAGATTATTGGTGATTCTATTAATATACATTTCTATATTTTCAGGAATTTCCCACAGTAATTGAGGGAAAACTTCTCATGGTATCTTTGCTTAATTTGAAAAGTTAAACAGTTTTACTTTTTTAAATGTTACTGGGGATATACACTGTGTTTCAGATGTGTATCCTGACCCAAGACACCTTTGCCAGGTCCTAGGTTAGAATTCATCTTGGGGGTCAGCGAGGGCAGAATAATTTTAATAGAAGGGCTGAACTGAGCAAACCCGGGACAGAAAACCAAGAAGGTGTCTCTGAGGACCGACGAAGATTGAGCACAGCTCCCGGGCACTTCTAGAAGAGAGTGGGCGGTGCAGCTGGAAGGTCACTGGAGGCACTGGAATGCCACCCAAGGACCTGGATATAGTGACACAGGCATGAGATGCCAGCAGAAGGGTTGGAAGAAGCACTTGCTTGCTTAGGAAGGTCCTCATAAGCTACATGACAGCAGACACAGAGAGGACCCTGCCTGCACTGGAGCAGAGCAGTGGACTGGAGCACAATTGGCACTAAGGAGATATGTGGGGGGGGGACACTGGCTGGACCCAGAGTTTGCATCCCTGCAGGGGAGGAAGAGTCAGAGACTTCCAGCTCTCAGCCCAAGATGACTGCAGTAATATGTAGGCCATGAACAAACTTAAAGAAGTTGATGAAAGGGCTGACTTCTGTATAGGGAAGGTTAGTGGTCAGTATAGTTTCAGATATACAGTGTTGGACTTAGAGTTGGCGGAAGCATATGGGCAGGTCAGCAGAGATGCCAAGCTGGGATGTGAGGGGAGGGCACAGGTATGTCAGTTGGCATTGTGCACACACCAAAGGGGGTCAGTGCCCTCAAACGGCCGGGAGCCCATCTGGACGTTGAGTTGTGTCACAAGTGGGGAAACACTGCTGTGGTACCAGGCTATATCCCATAGGCTTTAAGTGAAACATCCTAAATGCTGAAGTGGAAGCCATTTAGTGGCATCATGACAGCTGACAGCAAGTGTGTGCCACATGTCACTTAGTATATCTTGCAATACCAAAGAAGCCCACAACGGACGACAACTCAGAGAGTGGGAGACACCAAAATAAGAAAAAGGCTCCGCTGTATATACAGCAGATTATAAACAGAAAGCAAAAACTGTTTAGTGTCAGGTAGACCAGTTTTACTACATGATTATTTGGAGCTGAATTGTTTTTACATAATAATAGAAATGTATTACTGTAGTCAACAAGCATCTGACCCAAGAAACATGCTATATAGATTCCATATAAATCCAAGTCCCATCTTCCTCTCTTATCTTATCCTCCCTTGTCCTGTGAAAGACATCATGTTTTTAGAAATGTATACTACTAGTACTTTCTTTATAACTTGAAAGTGAGTGGTTTCCCTCTAAGAAGCTGTGTTCTTAAGGTGAATGGAGATGGACCATTCAAAACTCAAACATGTGTCTCTGCACTTGTTTCTCATTCTTTTGAATCTCTGTACCCATTGTAGCAGCCCTTTGTGCTAATTCCCCAAATGCTGATGTCGGGAGTTTACTAGATTTGAGAATAAAGAAGTGACACTAAAATGAAAGAACATAAAGAAGTCTGACAAAGTCAGATGCATTCGGACATAGGGACATATTTATTACAGTCTTAGCAATGGATATTTTTTCCTAGTTTGATATTAGGCAGTAAACAGCCATTTTCTTAGTATAAAAGAAACTTTCACAGTGAGAAAACAGTTTTTTCACACGTTAGCTCCTAACTCCGGAAGCACTTTTACTTCATTTTGAGGAGAAAGCAGGTAGACAGTAAAAAAAAAAGCCTGTTTCTGAAATTATAATTAAAAGGTGGCATTGAAAGAGTTTGTGGTTGCCTAATGCTTACTTATTTCAATATGCTCCAAGTTTGGAATTGGTTCTTTCAAGACACATTTTTCATTTCTACCTCCAGAAAAAGGATCTTTATGCATCATTCTCTTCATTCAAATTGGTTTCACTTTAACCCTCAATGGAATTCCATACATTTCATAATTGCTTTTAGCTTTCCAGGAAACTTAGAACCCTGGTTATCAAGCTCCAGAGCCCAGGTCCTTGTGTTGTATCCAGCACTATCAAGGGTATCCTTTGAACCTTTCGCAAGAGCATTTATTAGACTCACTGAAGGGATCTCAGTAGGGCTTCCACTATATCTGTTGTATTTTATTTCTTGTCTTTACTAGAAAAGAGGAAGGAGAGGGGTAAGAAAATACAGCAGATGTAGAGCTTTTACTCAGTTGAATTTTGAGTACCTGAGTGTTCCCTATTATTTCTTGGTTTTTCAATATATGTGAAATAATTACATAATTTAAAAAATTTTTCAGTTTTGTTTTTCCCTCCTTCTTACTTATGAGTACATATTCTTGAGAATGTTAGGAAATTGTCTTCATTTCAAAAGTTTAACATCACATTCTAGGTCAATATTATTCAATAGAATACTTGCAAAGTAGCTAGTGCAACCAAATAACTAAATTTTTAATTGTACCTAATTTTAATTAATTTAAGCCATATGTGTAAAACTATACTAAGCAGTGTAGTTCTGGAAGAAAAAGCTGCAGAGACTAAGATATTTCTCAGAAGCATAGCTGTAGATTTGAATTCATGTACTATTCCCTTAGCAACATTCTCTGAAAAGATTTTCTAACTTAGGAATAAATGAATCAAGACTAAAGTTTACTGAAGGCGAAAATTCTAAATTTATAGACTGTAAGTTCCTTCTTTCATCTTGTGCCTTCTGTTTTGTCCTTTTCCAAATGAAATGTTTTTCTTCCTTCTTGTGTGTATGTGTGTGTAAGGGCCACTCTCTGGTAGGCTCTGATGTCTGACGGTGATTAGGTCTTCTCTGGGTTTAACTGCAGCCTCCTCTCCAAGGTCATCAATCATCGCCATTATGTTTGGAAGCAGACGGACAATTCAAAAGCAATCTATGGTCCTTCGACATTTAGCTGGTTGCTGAGTGTTTAATTATGTCTCAGCAAACACTGGATCCAGCCCTCATTGATAAACTTAGCTTGTTAAAGGCTAGTCTTGTTAATAGCCATGGTGATAAACTGTGCTAGTCTTATTGAAAAAAGGCAGACGTTATGTCTAAATGATGGGGATTTGTGTGTGTTTAGGGGAGCATTTTCTTTTCTTTTTTTTTAAAGGACAAATCTGGTGTCTAAAATCAGAAGATCTAAATTCGAGCCTATACTATAAACCATAGGACCCCGTCTGGTAACCACTCTCTCAGGGCCACCCTGTTAAATGAGGCTAGCACTTGTTTATTGGCAAGAGTGTGGTTAGGAATAAACATAGAGATTCTGAGATGCAGGTAACTGTGTTTGCTACTGAAGCAGTCCAGAATATGCTACTGGGCATGAGGGTTGTTTTGAACTGAAGCCATTTGAGAACCAACAGATGCAGGAAGAGACTTTGTGTGCACTCCCCTCACTACCTAGAAGCAGAGCCTTCCAAAAGAATTCATCTGTCATAAATCCCTCTTTAGCCAAGAAGAAAGAGTGGTGACTCCTGTCACCAGAGATGAACAGTTGGTCCAGGATGAGAAATCACATAAACATATCTTGCTAAAACAAGCCTTACCTTCATTTATTTCCCCCAGATATTTCTTGGTCATTTCCCACCATTTATTGTCTCCTGAAATCCCAACCGCTTCCTGTTTTAAGATGGTATATAAAGCCCCAATTCTAACCTCTTCTTTGAGCCACTTTTTTGTGAGCTTCTGTGGGCCTATATACGTGAATAAGCTAGGACTTTTCTCTTGCTACTCTGATTTTGTCAGTTTAATTTGTAGGTCCCCAAATATTGAGCTTGACTGTAAAGGAAAAGTTTTTTCTCCCTACTATGAATGGGAAGGTGTTGTTTGTATGATCTCAGTTGGAGGCAGATGAAAAATCTCAGCAATTTTGCTGATATGTGATGGCAAATGTTCTCAAGGTTTTAATCTCCTGGGACTCCCTGTTAAACTTGGCTTCCTGGTGCTCCATCCCGGAAGCATCTGTTTCTGTGAATTTGGTCATAGAGGGTTTGATGCAGAGGGTCAAGGAAGCCACTTTCTGAGAAGCACTGCTTTCAGGGACCTCTGCATGTCTGTCTTTTCCAAGATGTACTCTGTACGTCTCTCATTTCCTAAACAAATCCTAGGGCCCAAGTAATTAGTATAGGATTTGTTTAGGAAATGAGAGACATACAGAGTACGTCTTGGAAAAGACAGAGTATATGTATGTTTTGGGGGGGCAAAGCTGATCCAGGACGGCCTCACTTTCACAATTTCTAGGGCTGCATTTCATTTGAGTTTCAATTTTAAGTTTAGTATTTGTTTTTCTAAATTAAATAAGGTGTGTCTTTAGATTTTACTTTGTCTCAATTTATTTGATGCACAGTAACTTTTTGGAGGAGTAGAATTATGTTAAGGAGAGGCACACATCTTGAGAATATCAAACTATACCGGGTTTAATTTGAAATTCAGGGTTCTATTTGAAATAAAATGGTAACTGAAAATAAGTTGTTGGGGTTTTTTTTGAAAATTTTTCACACAGACACCTCTAAACTTTAAACCCATATTATTTACCTAGAGAAACAAAATGCTACACTAGGAGTTAATAAACCGGGATTATCTTCTTAATGCTACTGGCCAGATCGTTTCCCCCATGCTTGAATCAAAACATATCTAATTACTTGGGCCCTAAGATTTGTTTAGGAAATGAAAGACATACAGGAAGATTTAAATTATATGATTTTTTAAAATCTGTTAGTTTTTATTGTAAAGAATTTACATTGATTATTTATTTTCCCTAAAGCCCATCATTCATACTTTCTTTTGCTGTTCCCAAACCAGGTGTGAAGAAGGCAAGGCACAGGCTGTAATTCTTTTCAGCTTGTGTTTTGTTGTCTTCACTTCCTCTGCCCTACCCCCAACACTTGACAGAAAAGCTTTGGTCACAATAAATGATGATAAATGAATTATTTGTGTGACTTCTTCCCTTTTGCCTCTTTTCTCTCCTGTTGACTTTGCCAAAGGCAGCTCAGCACAACTCAGAACCCCCAAATGGCCAGTTTAATCAACAGCTTTTACATTTGAATGTCACCAACTACTGGAAAAATGATTAACCAGTGAGTGCAGCCATATCCTAAGTGGAGTAATACTATGGTTTTTTCATGTATCTTCATGCTCTGGACCCAAGAGGATGGGAAGAGAGAGAAAGAGAGAACAAAACCAATCCAGTCTTCCAGTGAGGTCTGACGTTGTCTTACTACAAATGAGTTTCTAGCATGTCCTTAAAACCTCACCTTGAAACATCCTCTTACATTATATGAAAGTAAGGCTTTTGGAATAAAAATATTTTGAATAAATATGGCAAAAGCTGTGCTTCAATTGCATTACTTTTCTAACATGTCAATCCTTCCTAGTTAACGTTTTCCCTCTCAGTCTGATCTGAGAGAATGCTTTCTGAGAAGCTCTCTTTCCACTGAACCAAGAAGGGTTGCTGAGGACCTCTATGCGTTGGGTCAGCCTCTCAAGAGCCTCTGTGTGGGGAGTGTTTCTTCGTGCCAAGCGTTGCATGTTCTGAGCATGTTTCCTTCAGAGCCAAGAACTCACAGAGCCCATATACTCCCTGGCTTCATAGCAGACCACTTTCACCATGTGAAATGATGACTTCTTATGACATGCACCTTTGTGCATATGTGATGGTGGTGCCAGAGGTTACATGGGATGTGGGAAATGGGCTTCTCAACATTCAACTCAATCCTTCCAGAAGGAACGTAATGTGAAGACACAACTCTTAAATATGATTACTTTAAACCCATGTTGCTGCCGTTTCTGTTTTCCCAAATGCTAAATGTATCCCTTCCACACTGATCCCATCAAAACCCACAAATACTTTGGGACAGTCACTCAGTTCTCACATCTCCAGCATGTCATGAGGCTGCCCCTTCCCCATGGCCCCATCTGTTTTCCATAAGGATTGTACTCTGTAGCTTTATAAATTTGCTATGGCAATTGTCTCCTGCTTTTTCACATGGGACCTTGAAAATTGTTTTTGGCCTTTACACAAAGGATTATTTAGAAAGGTCCTTCTACTGTGGTTAGAAACAGGGTCACTTTGCAAGTTGCCATTCTTATGCAAAAAGTCCCCAACTTTTTCAAGAATTATAAACTTTTACAAAAGTTCATTTATATCATGGTTACCTGGAACTAAAGGGGCAATTTGTCATAGATTCTGTTACAGTTGAGAATGAGCCCCCAGGCCAGCCCACAGGGCTGTTCAGCTGAGTCCCTGAATTATTATACTAATGTGCTCTCTCAAGGTACTGGAGTGAACGTGCTGGGCATTTTGCCTTGTATCATCATTTTCTTTAACTCTGACAACCAGGTCTTCCATATAGTACATATTGTCACTTCGTAAGAGAGTTATTAAGTAAGTTATGTTGGGCACCTTGCTCAATATCTTATGGCAAGTATTTGAAAAATGGAGGTTCCAGCCCATTTCAAAGCCCCTGCCCTTGTCACTCTCTCCTCCAGGCCTCTTCTGATTGGCACTGTGTTGTGGGAGAGCTTTCTGGGCTAGGGAACACCATCCTTGTAGAGAGAGAAGAGGAAGACATGTATATTGTCATGGGTGCAGTCATTTTTAACTTCACACATCTACATACAGAGACTCAGACAGTCTTCGAGCATTAGGAATTGGAACACAAAGTGGAGGCTCTCACCCCAGGAGGGAGAGAGACAGGGACAGGGCTTAGAAACTCATCTGCACCTGGGGAATAAACAGAAAACAAAAAGCTTTATGGCAAAGCTTGACAAAGTCTTTGAAGATGGATCACCATCTGTCACCATCAAAGGCCTGTGTGCATGGCGGTTAGTTATCAGGTTGGGGGTTGGGGAGAACAGGGGAAAGCACACTGTTTTTATCAAAGTTGGGAGAGGAATTTTCAAGAATTTGAAACCCTGATTGGCAGGAGGCTGATGTGAATTTTAGTTGTGGCGAACATAATAGCCACAGAGCTATTGTGTCACCTAAGGAATGACTGGCTATTCCCTCCCCTCAATGCTGCCATTCCCACTGCCGTGTTCTCTCCACCCCCTATTCCTTCATCTGTCACCTCTGCCATACCTCAGGTTTCAGCCTAGGGGTCACTTCCTCTATTGGACCCTCTGAAAACCCTTCCCTCCTCCTGGGCCCCTTCCTCTGAACCTTTTGCCCCATATTCTGCATCTGATCACACTTGGTGGAATAGTGGCTCTGGGCTGAAAAAAAGCTGCCGTTCTCAAACAGGAGCAAGAAATCTAAAAGGCTATGTCATCTTATATCATTGAACTCATCTTAATGTTACCACTTTTAATTTTGTAAGGCATTACGTTCTCTTGCAGCATTGTTTTTATTACAAAAAATTCTCACATAATTATGAAATGTTACAATTTTAAGAATGCAACTATAGGGGGAGAACAACTTTTTCCTCTGCTCTCTCAGATTCAGTGCTTCGGACTCTGCAAATTAAACTGACTAAAGACAGATTAACAGGAGAATAGAGCATACTAATTTTACTTGATGTATTTTAATTTTTATGTACACAGGAGGGTCTCACAGAAAAGAAAGTAAAAATCCAAAGCAGCAGATAAGCCTGAGAACTTATATACCATTTTTACAAAGAGCAATACATTTGTTAAGAAATGACAAGACAAAGGAAAACAGTTTGAGTTTCTAGGGGCAATTAATTATGGGAAGGTAGATATATGGGGGAAACTAATGGAGGAGAAGGCTTATTTCAGTAAGGTTTGTTTAAGTAAATTCAAGTCCATTTAAATCATCTCATTTTCTCTTCCTTCATATGGGAAAATGGCAGGGGGTGGGCAAAAACACTTTCATAAAGGAAAATCTGTGTCCTGCCTTTAGCCAGAAAAATAGAGGGTAGAGAGCTTCTCCTGCATCTGCCACTTCTCAATTGCCTTCAACTCAAATCTTTATTCTAGAGTGGAATATTTTTGGGTAACATACTCTGATCTCCTTCACAATTTTGTAATCTAGTCCAACATTCCATTTATAAATGAGAAAACTCAGCACTAAAGGGAGTACTCATGGGTCACTGAGGCTGATCCAAGCCTGCAACCTTGTCGTATGTACCTCTCTCCTACGCCAGGCTGTGTGTGCCCTTTGTGGAGTCCAAGCATACTAGTACACAAGAAATACTCACCTGGGACCCTGCCCCTTAGCCTTCTGTCATCTTTCCTGCACAGAGGCCTGGTTTTGAAATCTGGCTCTTCCCTTGACTAGCCAGTTAAGGATATCAGTGTGTCCATTTTCTTGAGTTTCAGGTAAGAATGTTAACACCAGAGACAGGACAGAGCAGGTGAAAGGAAAGAAAGAATGAAGGGAGGGAGGGGAAAGAAAAGAAAAGAAAGTTAACACCTACCACAGAGGTAGTTGTGCAGTAGAAATTTGGACAAGATGTTTGTGAAGCGCTTGGTGCAGCTAAATGTGAGCCAGTGAGTTACTAAACCCTTTAAAGCCTGTCCATCCCACCTAGTAAAAAGGATCATAATTACTTCCCACATAGGTTCTTTCTGAGAATAAAAATAAAAGGCACCATACCCAGTGCCCTCCATGAGTGATAACTGCTGCCCCCCCCCCCCCATTGGCGGCTCTGTAATTGGCACCTCTGCCTCAGGCAGCAGTAGTCACTGAGAGCAATGGTGAGTGTGGAGATTTACTCTAACCCAGCAGGCCCCTGGCGCTCCTGCAGCTGAGGCAGCTCTGAGGTCGCAGTCGTGATGAGCCTTCATGCCCTTGTGTGAGTGTGTTTCATAAAAGCCGCAGTCATTTCTTAATTCACCCAATTCATTAGCTCTCATGGCAGTTGTGTGGTTTTAATTCAGAAAGTGTTAACTGGGCATCTAAGAAGTGCAGGAGACCATGCTAGACAGTGAGAAGGACGCAGAGAAGCCAGCGTGACTTTCCTTCTCATGGAACTCGCTTCCGTGGAGACACGGGGCTTCGGACCATCTGGTTTGTCAGGAACACTGAGCTATGTGAGGAGAGCAGTGCAGGAGGAGGGAGACAGTCCTGGGAAGGTGGACTGGGACGAATCATGAAGAAGCGTGAACAAGGACTTGACTTGGCACTTTTAGCTGCATTGGAATAGAACAGAGCTGCATGCTAGGGCAGTGACCTGTCAGCAGTGTGTCAGATGGCTTCAAGGGAAAAGCTCTCTCGCAGTGAAAGCCCTCATCAGGGGTGGTTGTGGCAGTCCAGGTAAGAGCAACGTGAGTGTGACATGGAGGTGCTGTCTCCTTCCACCAGCATCAGTGATCACATGCATGTTCTGAGTCCTGGTCTTTTGCCTTGCTGGGAAACATTTGCTCAACTGCTGAGTCAGGGGACATGTGTTTTCTATAACTTCCAGCAGCTACTTCAAGGAAAACAGTCCAGATTTGAGTCAGCTCATATATAAGCTCATACATCTTAGAAAGGAGGCACAGATGGAGCTGCCAGGGAAGAAGAGCCTCCGACTTCCAGAAGAGTAGAAATACATGGTCATCTTCAAAGTGACAGGTTTTAAGAGGTTTGGCGGCTGCCTCAAGGCCACACAGCTGTCAGCAAGCGGAGTCCCAGGGGAATAAACCTGAGTCCAACTGTGAGGAATTTGGCTTAAAAGCAGAGGGATTTAGTGGGAGAGTATTCTATTACTTGAAGGTCATAAAAGTGTTACTCAGCACCTCTTTCCTGAGCCCACACTGTGCACACAGCAGGGCATGGCTGATATGACACAGTGTGATCTGTGAAGCCCCCGGTGGGACTTTAGAGCCCCTCCCTCTGAGACTCTGTCCATTCCTGGACACACGGGGTGAGAGGAATTCACCACAGAAATGAATGAGACTCAGGGAAGATGTGTCTAGATTCCCAGTGCAGGACTCAGTTGAGAACTAGTGCTCTGTCATGTTAAGTTTTCATGGCCTTGTCTGCATGTGCAGGAAATTCAAAGGCAGATGCTGTGTGGAACAAGCCCTGTCAAAAACAGAGCAAGGTGACACTGGAGCAAGATGGCCCTGGACCTTAGAATGTCTCAAAACCTGCTACTTCTGTTGAGGACTCACCATTTCACTTGGATTGAGAGGAAAACCACTTATTGATCCCACCTGCCAGTATATTGCCCCACCATGGACTTGTTTCTTGAAAATGCCTTTCCACTTGCTGCCCTTTGTTTAGGTTGAATATAGCACAAAGAGATTTTCTGATTTGCTAGAGGAGGAAGCTAATTTTTACCTGCCTTATGTCGTATTGAACTTAATTTTTGTTTTTATTGTAATCTCATTTTGTAAAAAGGCCAAAGGCAATCCTAGTGACTTGTATTCTACAAAGACACTATGGTGAGGTCCAGAGAGCTCCAAGCATAGATATCAGTTTGCTACCAACTTGCTCTATGACCTTATTTTCCCCTTGAATAAAATGGGCAGGTTGGACGAGCATCAGTAACTGCAGACTGGCAGTGTGCAGTCAGACCCTGACCCTAGTCATGTTTTGTGTGACCTAGACAGTGTTTTATTTTCTAATTGAATTTAAAGGCCTTTAAGCTGGCGAGCACCGGGCGATGTGCCACAGGTTCCACCCCTCACACCATGCCAGTTTCACATATTCCTTATGTGCCTGGCATTTGACTCTGCCAACCCTAGTGGGTGTTCTCTGAGTTTCCTTTCATCTGAAATAGGCTGAGAATTTTTGAGTTTCTTTGCAACTTCGGGTCTCTTGTGACTCTGCCTGCCTTACCCTTTGGGCATTGGAAGAACTATTTTTCTCAACGGGGAAAAAAAAAAATCACATGTCTAGTGATGATAAAAAAGCAAACATCTAGTTACTCCAAGGAAGGTAGGTCAACAGGTGTTATAAGCTCTAAGCAGCTTTATTTTTTATTTAATATGCTAATGAAGCAAAGAAAAAATTAGTTATACAGTCTCAGGGTTAAGATGTATCAAATTCTGCCTATGGCATTTAGAACACTGTTTTCCAAGGGCTTTCCCTGAACCAGCGGCGTCAGTATCACCTGGGAACTTGTTAGAGCTGCAGATTCCAGCTCCCTACCTCAGACCTCCTGAATGAGACTCCCCGTTGGTGGAGCCCAGAAATCTGTGTATTATCTCTAAGGGGTAATAAAATAGCACCTACCTCATGAGGTTATTAGGAGGATTAAATGACACAATTATTTGTAAAGTATACTACAGTGGTTCTTAAAGTGAAGTCTGCATCAGAGTAACTTCAACACTTGTTGATACAGATTGCTGGATCTAACCCCAAGTTCTGATTCAGTAGAATTGACAAAGGCCCTGGAATCTGTTTGTATACCTAACCCTGAATTGTACCCCACATCTTTATAATAAAATTTTTTTTAAAAGAAAAAGAAAAGAAAACTAAATTACTGGTAATTCTCCCTGTTTAGGAGAGCTCTGCTGAAGAATGAACTGCATTTGCTATTACTAGATGTTACACAGTAATGATGCTATGATTTGGTGTAGGGATATATAGCCCTGAGTGAGGCTGCTGCTTCAGGTCTGAGACCACACTTGCAAACCACTTTTCTAGAGGCACTCTCCCCTATGTGATAAGAACATGGGAAGTGAAAAGGGTAGGGACTGGCAGGGCAAAGCTTCTGGGCAAGGAGGCACTTGGGCAGAGATCTGAGAAAAGGAGGAAGAAGCCAGGTGACTCTCTGAGGAGAACTGTCCAGGCACCAGGATATGCAAGAAGTTTGAGGAACAGCAGGGAGGTTAATGTGGCTGAAGTGGAGGAAGGGGGGAGTGGGAGATGATGACATCTGAGGGGCACAGGAGGGGTGCAGATTGTGTGGGGTCTCAAGTCACTTTTGCTCTCAATGGAATGGGAGCCCTCAGGGGACATGCTGTGTGAAATTATCCATCACCCAGAGTGATTGTGATTATATGTTGCTGCCTCTTCAGAATTACTGTATTTCAGGGTAAAGAAATGGCTCTCATTGGTGAATAAAAGTTCTTCCCTACAAAGAAATTCAAGGTGAAAACAATTCACAATGAAGCCTGGAATTAGAAAATCAAATCACCATTTGGCACTGCCTGATGAAACCATTGATACAGACGTTGAAACCTTTATGGAAATGTTGGTGAACAACACTAGGATGGGAGGCCAAGGTGCCTCATTGGCAGCCGACGCATCATTGGCAGTGGTGGGTGACCTCCCAGGATGCAGCAGTATAAAGCAAGGTGCCGTCTGTCAAATGTTCTTACCAAAAGCATTGAACCTGAGTCTAACCGAGCCGCCAAGTGGATGTTCTGGTTTAGAGGTTCAAACAGAGTACGGAAGGAACAAGTTAAGAACACTGTGGAAAAGTCATCATGGAAAACCAGAACCCACCTGGTTTCTTCAATAAGTCAGAGCCATGGAAAGAGGGGCTACAGGGAGGTCTGTTTTAAATTAAAGGGGATTTCAAAGATCTACAATATGTGGATCTTGTTTGGATATTGATTTTTAAAAAGCACTATACAGAGACTTTTTTAAAAAATAGAGTAAGTTGAACATTGACTGGATATTAAATAATATTAAAGAATTATTGATTTTGTTAGATGTGATGGTGGTATTATATTAATGTAAGAAAGGGTCCTTCCTTTGAGGGAGATATATATTTCTATTTAAAAGCGAAATGACATGATTTTAGGACTTGATTTAAAATATTACAGGAAAGAGAGCGCCAGAAGAGTCAGTAGGGAGCAAAATGTTGATAATTCTAAATCTAGCAGATGGGATGTGGGGGTTCATTTCACTACTCTCTCCTTTGAACAACTTTCAAACAAAAAGCTGTTTTAATGCAGATTCAAGAGAAGATAGGAAGATGAGAAAAGAAGAAAAAAGTAGGCCCTGCTTAGAAAACTATGGATTTGGAGTCGATCAAACTCAGTGATTTATCACGGAAACAAAGAACAGAGTTCCATATGTTCTCACTCATAAGAGGACCTTGAACATTTATAATGCTATAAGAAAGCGATTGGCAGTAATGGGAAACTATTGGTGGGGGGTGGGCATTGGCAGTTTAGGAAAACTGCTAGGAGAGGGAGGGGTATACCCTCATTAACAGGGGTACCTGCATGATCAATGTTTGTATACCTAACCCTGAATTGTACCCCACATCTTTATAATAAAATTTTTTTTTTTTAAAAGAAAGAAAACTAAGTTACTGACAATTCTTCCTGTTTAGGAAAGTTATGCTAAGGAATGAACTGCATTTGCCATTACTAGATGTTACACAGTAATGATGCTATGATTTGGTGTTGGGATATATTCTGTTCACCATGAACTCCTAGTTTCCTGATTGCTTGTCAAGCTCATAAAATAGTAACTATGATGATAACACTGATGATGGGAAATAAAAGCCAGTTAATCTTCCCTGCCCTCTGACACCTGGATGAGTTGGAAGTCATTTAGGGCTATTCTATTTGGCCACACTCCTTGGAATTTTAACATCTAAAGGCCTGTGAGGCTTCCGTTGACTCAGATGCATTATATGATTATGCATACAAGTTGAGTGTTATTTTGATCCATTGAATGGAGACCACCAGAGAAACTGATAATCAAGAATTGTTACTTTGAAACTGGTTGCTGGAAAACTTGGATGGTAATTTCTAAACTGTGTTCTTGATCCTAAAACCACACAGTCTCCTTCTTTGCTCCTTCACTTGAAAATGCACCACAGACCTGAAATGCAATAATTCTAGTGGATGTTTGTAGTCATTTCTCTCCTTGGATTTTTCTGTTCTTCTTAAATACTGGGAGACTAAAGGTGTCATTAATTTAAATTCTTAAGCACATATTGCCAACTGTTCATCATTGTTTTAAACAAGAGATTGCGAAGCATTTAAATCCCTACTCCTTATTTGAGTCATTATAATGTTTGTTTTAAGGAAAAGACATAATGTGGTGGAAATAACTTATTATCTGGAAAGGGAACTGAACTTTATGGCCCATATTAGGTTTTATGGTTGATATTTCCTCAAATTACTATCTGCATATGGATGTGTAGACCATGATGTGGACTTTGGGATGTTCCCATGTGAGACGTTAGGCTGGCTTCCTACATACATTGACTGATCTCTTCTATGATGATGACAATTGATTCCATTTCAGAAATCCAAGAAGAAGGGGACACAGGTAAAGTGATTGAACTAGAGAAGGAACAATATTTATTCATTCAACAATTATCTGAGCCTCTGGTGCCAGGCACAATCCTAGGCTCTTAGGAGTCACAGTGAGTAGAGCCTAGAGCCTACGAAGCCCTTTGTTCTTTGGAGCTTAGACTCTGGTGGGAAAGTGAGGGCCATACCCACCAGAAACTGCACCTGAATACAGCTTTTGCCCACAGTAGAGATGTGGAGTAGGAAGGGAAAGCCTGGCTTCAGCTCCTGGCCTATTTCTTCGTTAGGTATGGGAACTTGGACAAGTCACTCAATCACTCTGAGCTGCAGGACCCTCTTGTGTAAAATGACCATTAAAAACAATACCTACATGATAGAGTTGTGTAGATTAAATGAATTTAATACATGAAAAATAGCACCAAAGTGTTTGGCTTCCAGCAAGTGGAAGCTAGTACTAGAGACATGATAGGAACTCAATTGGTGATTAATTCAGTGCTTCTGTATTTGAACATTTAAATATTCACATCTACATGCCCGGAAGGCACTGAAATGTGATTTGTAGGAAATACTTAAGATTTATTTTCCTATTTATTTATCTTTCTCTAAATGGATTAAAAACAGCCTTTCAAATTCATCTGCCCATTCCTTTGGGTTGGCAGGTCCTAAATTGGAAGAAAAAGGAAGTCTTCCCCACAAAAGAAAGGATGAGAAGCCATTATGATAATAGCAGCCTTCTGCAGTCATACCCTCAAATGCTATTTGGATCTCCGTGACTGGCAATTTCAGGCCCTCCTGCTATAATAAAGAATTCCACAATCACAGGTCCCAAGGTCTATTTTCCAGGATTCCAGGGGCCCTGAGCCCTTGTCCATGGCAGTGATTATGAGTGGTGCATTCATTTCCAGGCCCACCTAGGGAGTGGCAGGAAGGAGGAAAGGTGTATTACAGATGAGATTGGCTTGCGCTGTCAGAGACTGGAGGCCAGTGAGCTGGCAGAAGCTCCCTGGAGTTTTCCACTTGTCAGGGAGGGAGGAAGGAAGAGACCCAGGATGATGAGGCTGTCTTCAAAGAAGCTGCTGGTACCTTCCAGGTGGGTATCAGCAGCTGTAAGGCCAAGCCAGAGCCAGGTTGTTGGAGGCCGGTGCCCAGGAAGTCAGGCAATATGGCCGACACCCCGGTCTCTATTGAGAAAGCAGGGCCTTCTCCCTTTCCACATTTTCCCTCCCTTGGCTGAAATGGGAGCTTTTGGACTATTCAAGACTGAAAGAGGGTTAGGAAAGGGATGATGTGGCCCATTTGTGAGAACAATAGCTTTGGAAAATCAACCTCTGTGAATCCCACGTGTTCTTGGAGTTGGCCTGTGAAGCTGGGTCTCCCAACCTTCATGTCCCAGCGACCCAGTCAACATGACAGCTGAGCCATTCAGGAGTGGTCTCTATTTTGATGGATTTCACATTCTGCAGTCTTGTTCTGGGAATTGTATTTAATTTGAGAGCTTAAACAGTTCAGGGAGAAGCTATTCTTTCTCAAGCCGGACTCACTTCCCTCTCCCAGCAAGTTGTGCAGACTTGCCCTGTTTGGAGAGTGGTCTTGGGCCCAGCTGGAGTGACTAGGGGCAGCGCAGCTAGTGTAGTTGCAGGGGCTAGCTTTTCTCACAAAGGGCTTTCAAAGTAGAAGTTACCAAATGAAAAAATGATTCTCAGCCCTTGCTGAACCCATTAGGAGAAGTGTGTGCATATCTCCTGAGAGACTTGTTACTCCTCAGATCAGACCTGTCTGCCACTTTCCTCAGAATCTCATATATAAATTAGTGAGAGGGAGAAGAGGAGTAGGCATCGTGGTTGAAATGAAGCCCCAGACATGAGGGGCAGGAATAAGGGGCCCTTTTGAGCCTTGCCCTCCTCACCTCTACCCTCGTGGCCTCTGATGGGGCAAAGACCATTCCCCAAAGAAACTCTTCTTTGCAAATCGCCTGGCCAGCTTTCCCTGCATAGCAGAGGTCAGTAAAACATGAGAACCCTATCATGTGGGGTTTATACACTGTGTCTTGAGTCCATTTTGAGCAAGCTTTGTCTAAAACACAAGATAGCTTAGGTCCCAAGTAGAAGAACTTGACTCACTGGAGTTCGTATCTTAGCAACATCAACTCATCCCATCCCACCAAAGCAGCTTCCTGTCTGTAATGACAGTGACAAGCAGGAAGCCTTCTGTGCCTATTAATGTGTGAGCCACATGCCATTCTGGCTACTGTATATACGTTGTCCTCTCGTGGCTACTGTATGTGGTAGGTATAATTATTTTCTACTTTCCATATGAGGAAACAGCAGCACAAAGAGGCTGAGTAACTTCACACAGTCTGTAGGAGGCAGGAAAGGCATTTAACCACTGCTTTTACCTCAACCCATGCCCTGCAGAGTACACTTGGTTCCAGGTCAGCGAGTCTGGGAATTCCTAGTTCCCTGGTTTAAATATTGTCAGTCAACTTAATATATTCCTTTGTTACTAGCAACTTCAATCCAGAAAATTCCTTCAGACTCATTCCAGAAGCTGCAAACCATTAGCAACCCCAAGAAAATAATATATTGGCCAGATTTGGTGGCTCATGCCTGTAATCCCAGCACTTTGGGGGGCCGAAGCAAGAGGATTGCTTGAGCCCAGGAATTTGAGACCAGCCTAGACAATTTAGTGAGACCATATCTCTACAAAAAAAATCAAACAAAATTAACCAAGTGTGATGGCACACATCTGTAAGTCCTAGCTACTTGGGAGGCTGAGGAGGAAGAATCACCTTAGCCCAGGCAGTCAAGGTTGCAGTGAGCTATGATTATGCCACTGCACTCCAGCCTGGATGACAGAGTGAGACTCCAACTCAAAAAAAAAAGAAAAAGAAAAAGAAAATAATATATTCTCCCTGCCTTCAGCAAATACTCGAGAGGTGTTTTTTTTTTTTTTAATGTATTTAAGAAAGAATAAGTGTTATGTTTGATTCATTATTATGAGAGGATGGGAGTTTTTGAAAAGACTGACTCCAGAAGGATTTTTCAACTTAAATATTTGTAATTATTGAATCCAGTGAACAGTTAAATAAGTGTGTGTGTGTGTGTGTGTGTGTGTGTTTGTGGGGAGTGAGGAGGTGGTAGGAGAATGTTAAAACTCTGGTCTCTAGCTGGTATTTCTGGTGGGCAGATACCCTAGATGCCAAAACCATGGATGCATTCTGTCAGCTAATGCCGGCACAGGGCTTTGTGTTTTACTTCGGACTCCTTCCCTAAATGCTGCTGTGTTCTGACTGATGTCCCCTTGAGCTTGGCAGTGCCCTGTGAGGCTGGGACCCTGGTCCAGGCTGGCCTAGGAAGAGAAGGACGGGGTGGGGTTGTTGGTCACTACTGGTGACACTGTTAGAAGGCCAGTGGGAAGTTTTCATCTGTTTGTTTGAGTCAGAGTCTCACTCTGTCACCCAGGCTGGAGTGCAGTGGCATGTTCACAGTCACTGCAGCCTCAACCTGCTGGGTTCAGGTGATCCTTCTGCCTTAGCCTTCCAAGTAGCTGAAACTACAGGAACATGCCACCACGTCTGGTTAATTTTGTTTTATTTTTATCATAGAGATGAGATCTTGCCAAGTTGCTCAGGCTGCTTTCGAACCCCTGGGCTCAGGCAGTCCTCTCACCTCTGCCTCCCAAAATGCTGGGATTGCAAGTGTGAGCTACTGTGTCCAGCCTGCCAATGGGCAGTTCTGAAATCTCTTCATGGAGGGCCCCATGTGACCTGGTGTGATATGAAAGAATCCCTAATGATTGTGTCAGGGTTCAATCAGAGAAACAGAACTAGTAGGAGGTATATATTAAGAGAACTTTTGCAAGGAATTGGCTCACATGGTTGTGGGGGCTGGTAGGCAGACTGAAATCTATAAGGCAGGCCAGAAGGAAGGGCAGACTGGGACTCATGGGCACTGGGTGGAGCTGCCATCCACAGGTGGAATCTTTTTTTATTCCTCAGGGAAGCCTCAGCTCTGTTTTTAAAGTCTGAGACCCACCCACATTATCTAGAACCATCTCCCCTACTTAAAGTCAACTGATTATGGACTTTACTCACATCTGTGAAATACCTCCACAGCAGTAGATAGGCTAGTGTTTGCATGAATGCCTATGACTGTAGTCTGACCACATGACATATCAAACCCTCACACCCTCTTCCTGAGGAACAACTGTGGACCCAGTAGGTGACAGCCGGGCTTTGATGCCTCACTCCCTTGGGCCTTCCTCCTCTGTCACGTAAATTGACTGCTCTGGGCAGCACAACTCCAGAAAATGTGTAAGAATCTGAAAACTTCTAAAAAGCAAATCATCTCAGGGTTGTGGTCTAATAATGCCACCTTTCCAACAGAGCCTGTGGGCTACCCTGTACCCTATGTACTCAGACTGTCTTGGTTGTGGTAGTGTTTATTTACTGACCAAATGCCTCAGTTCAGTCTTAATTACATGCTGTTTCATTCTCACAATCTTCAGTAATTTCTCTGCTGATCAGTAAAGTATATCTAGCTTCTAAGAATAGCTTGTAAGCATTCTCCATTAAGGCTTTAGGGGAAACATAATTTTTTAGCTTGTAAGCATTCTCCATTAAGGCTTTAGGGGAAACATAATTTTTTATTTTTACATAAGAGAGGGGGGTCTCACTATGTCAAATAAGACAAAGGATGACTCAGAAATAATTATATTATGATACAGATTGGACATCCTGAATCCAAAAATTTGAAATCCAAAATGCTCTAATTTGAAACTTTTGAGCACCTAAATGACACAACAGGTGGAAAATTTCACACCTGACCTTATGTGACAGGTCACAGTCAAAATGCAGTCAAAACTTTGTTTCATGTGCAAAATTATTCAAAATCTTGGCATAAAACTACCTTCAGGCTATGTGTATAAGTTGTATATGAAACATAAATGAATTTTGTGTTTAGACTTGGGTCCCATCCCCCAAGATATCTCAGTTAGGTGTATGCAAATATTCCAAAATCCAAAACACTTCTGATCCCAAGCATCTCAGATACAGTAACCCAAAAAGAGTAATAGTGCATGATATTATTACTCATAAATGTTGACACACAGTACTTATGTTCAGGCACTTTATGTTGTTAATGTTCACAACACCCTATCTCGCAGATATCAAAACTGAGGCACAGAACTCCTAACTGACTGAACCAAGGTCACAACTTATAAGTACCAGAGACAGAATTTGAACTTAGGCATTCTAGCTCGAGTCCAGACTCTTAACCACTGCAGTGAAAGTGCTACTCACTGAACACTTGAGATACTTTAGTGTTTGAATCTTTTTTTTTTTTTTAATGGGACAGATGACCTTTATTAATTGTTCCTTAGGAAATGCTGCCTGTGCATCAATAGGTAGAACAAAGATCATTTCAAGTAATGTTAGGGGGAGGCTGGAAACCCTAATATGAGGGAATAAATTGTAAATAATATAATAAAACTCATTCACAATGACAGTAGTGAATTAAAAATTATACTTAGCAAAATTTGGATATTCGTGTGATTAAACTTGACAGCTTTTCATGATCTTGTCTTCTTTCCCAGTATTATCATTGTTAGTTGGTATGCTGTTTCTTTTGGGGGTGATAAAATGTTCTGGAATTAGATAGTGATGATGGTTGTACAATATTGTGAATGTGCTGAATTGTACACTTTACAGTGGCTAAAATGGTGAATTTTATCTCAAAAAAATTATTGTGAATTTTTTTTTTTTTTGAGTTGGAGTCTCACTCTGGTCACCTAGACTAGAGTGTAGTGGCTGCTCCCGGCCACCGCAGCCTCGGCCTGCTGCGCTCCGGTGATCCTTCTGCCTCAACCTTCCAAGTAGCTGGAACTACAGGTGCGCGCTACCATTGCCCGGCTAAGTTTTTGATTTATTGTAGAGATGAGGTCTCGCCAAGTTGCCCAGGCGGGTCTTGAACCCATGGGCTCAGGTAATTCACTCACCTCAGCCTCCCAAAACGTGGGATTACAGGCTGAGCCACCGAACCCGCCTATGATTTTTAAATTGTTATGTTTTAGAGAGGAACACCTCAGTGTTTGAATCTTTGATGCATCACCTAAGATGATGGTTTATTATGGCCCTTAATCATTTTACAAAATCAGGGGGAGCCTTGCTGCTCATAAGTGAAAGTCTGTTAGGATGATTTGGAGTTGGCTCCACTGGCAAAGAAAGTGGCTCTATGAAGCACTGGGACACAGCTTCCAGCTAGCTTCTGCCATGGACATTATGGAGGCCTGCCTATAGGTGACCTACTCTCTACAGTAGCCAGGCCCTGAGAGGCAGTTGGATTGGGGACATCATCCCCTGTTTTTCAAGACCAAGGCCAGGGTCCAGGTGGCTGAAACTGTCTCCAAAGTGTACAAACCATTGCTTCAACTGTTGTTGCTTGCGGAGCTGACCAGAAACAGTAGACCCTCACCCCCATCCCGCCCTGATGGATGCATACGTAAACCCTTGACATCCTGATGTATTCATTCCTCTCCCAATTCAGAGAAATTGATTTCTCATCATCCGAAAGGAACATGTGATTAATGGCAAACCTAAGTGCCTGCAGTTCCTAATTATTGTTTAACCCTTTGCACTGAGACATCTCATGGATCACCTACCAGCAACTCAACTGCACTTTTTTACAAAATAGTGAAAAACAAATTATTTCATATTAACTGGTATAGCATTGGAACCAATTATTTTATTGTGATTATATTTGGCTCATAATGGAATTTTGGACATTGAGGAACTTATTTATGACAAATCAAAATTTTATATCTTATGTTTTTCTAATGTGCAGTAACGTGTGAAGCAGTTACTGACATGCATTGCAGGTTCATCAATTCATGTTGTGCAGTAGGAATTTGTTGGATGTCTTCCACCTGGTATTTTTCTACTCGAGCAGACAATGCAGTCTCATTTTTTTCTCACATTAATAATATATAATTTATTGTCCAGTCTATTATTCGAAGAAGATGTGGAAGGATCCATTCATGATTCCTGAAATCCACTTCTCAACTGACCCATCAGAAGCTTGACAAATGGTACAGACATAGGTTACCATATCTGAGACGCTTGAGACATAGGTTTTTCATTTTTTTATTTTTTGCTGCTCAGTACAGTGTATAGGAATTAATAACACATATTTCCTATCCCCAGAAAAATTATTTCCTCCACCATTTTAAGAATTTTCACACACAAAAAATATATAATAGTATATTGATCCACATAGTCCACACCACTCCTATTTGCGATATAATTTAGAATCATTTCAGGCTTTTTGACTGATATGGGATTTCCACCATGTGATGTCCTTGTGATAGATTTTTTTCCTGCATGATTCCAAGTGCTGAGAATTGTAACAATTTTTTTTTCCTTCCATATAAGAAGTGTAAGATTATTTTTCCTACTTGCTACTTTTTTTTTTTTTTATTAAAAACTTTGGCTATACTTACCTGGCAGGGGAGGTACTGTGATCATGAAGGTGGTTTTCCCAGGGTGAGGCTTATCCATTGCACCCTGGATGTGCTGACCCCTGTAATTTCCCCAAATGGAAACTCAACTGCATAATTCGTGGTAGTGGGAGACTGCATTTACGCTCTCCCCTGGTTAAGGAAAAAAAAAAAAACTTTGGCTTTTTTATTTGTGCTGGTATTTCCTTTCAGTTGACTTTGATTATAATCGTAAGATGACATTTCATCTTTAGCAGCTCTTCTGCTAGGACAATATTAGTGTAATATCTGTCAGTAAACATGTGGTATCCTGCAACATTGGGAACTTTTTCCAAAAACATTTTATGTAAATGTAATGGAATTCTGGTGCTTACTGGAAGATCAGGTCAAATTATGTTTTCAGATGTTATACTGCGATAGTAGGAAAGTATTGCAAAAAGATACCCTGTTTTTGAATCAGCTAGTTCATAAATGCATATACCCCATCTGGTAGGTTTATTTGGATTGTATGTTATATATGATATTTGCCTTTTAAATTGAACAACAGATTTGTAATACAAATTGCCTGATCAGGTATGAAATGTTGCAAAAATTTGGGGTATATTCCAAATAATTATTGGCCTTTTCAATATTTCTGAAAAGAAGGGTATTTTACTCTTGAAAATTGAAAGTTGAAAGTGTTTACCAGTACTCTTTCAAATTTGGTACTTGAATTATTCCCATATTTAGGATAACTGCAGTAAAAGCTAAAAATTTCTGTCAGTTAACATCATGCCACCAAATCAATTTGTGTGATAGTTGCTTTTTCCTTATTTTTTCATCCACATAACTATTTATTTCTTTTATTACACTATCAACTAATTTATTTGTAACATACAGAGAATAATAGTCATTTCTCTTATATTACCTGCTATTTGTGGTCCTGTTGTTTGAGGATGTACAACAAAGAATTCACTGGAGGATCATCTTTTTCTGTAACACCTTCCCATTCTTCTCTTGACTATACGTTGTCTTCTACTTCTCTGAAACTACTAACATTTTATCATTATCACTTTCTATTACATTTGCCCATTTTCTTTTCCATAGGATACCACTATTACTACTATTGTTTTCATTCACTTCAATGTTTATTTTTTTCTAACTTATCTTATAAAAGGCTAAATCTGCCGGGCTCGGTGGCTCAGCCTGTAATCCCGCACCTTTGGGAGGCTGAGGTGAGTGGATTGCCTGAGCCTGAGGGTTCGAGAC